>NC_091160.1:48887026-48922970 GCF_040958095.1 Procambarus clarkii | reverse complement strand
GCGCTACAATCTGCGCCATCTATACACTTACCCTGCACAACGTCAAAGTATTTCCCTAAGCGCAGGTAAAATGATACGAGGGATCGGCTGGTCCATCAGCAGGGCAGAAATAGTACTTGTGACAGTCATAGGGGTCTTGGGTTTCAACTTGACCATCGATGCAGTAAGCAGCACACGGGTCCTACAGCACACGGATGGGCTCACCTCGCAGGCCCGGAAGTGCCGTTAAAATAAGGGGAGTTATCGGGACATGGCAAGGGCCCATAGACGTTGCCACCAGTGCAAAAATAATAGCTGCTGCAATTCTTTGGGTCAGGATGAGTGCCCGGCTCGCTGCTGCACTCTAATTCGCACTCAGGAAGTATGCAGGTATTTGCACATGGTAGGGTACCAGTACAATCTTGAGCAGCACTATCGAAAGATGTACCATCCGGACAAGGCAGAGACATGTCGGATGCTTCACCATCGTCTATACAGAGGTAATACCGAGTACAGTCGGAAGGATCTACAACCTTATCCCGAGGTTTCATGTCTTTACAGTCTGGTTCACCGTTACTCTGGGCGAGGACCTGGGAGACACAGAGCAGCGCCGTCACCCACGCCACCTGCAGCAGACACACGCCATGTTAATGTTTCTGCTGAAACTACCACTGAGAAATATGTTAAAATATATCAAACATTACCTTGAACTGGAAATATAAAATGGTAAAAATCACAATTTTTTTACAAGCATTTGCAGTCAGTTATTGTTATAGTTGTCAGTGTTGTTATAGCTGTCAGAGTTGTTATAGCTGTCAGTGTTGTTATAGTTGTCAGTGTTGTTATAGCTGTCAGAGTTGTTATAGCTGTCAGTGTTGTTATAGTTGTCAGTGTTGTTATAGTTGTCAGTGTTGTTATAGTTGTCAGTGTTGTTATAGTTGTCAGTGTTGTTAGAGTTGTTAGTGTTGTTATAGTCGTCAGTATTTTATTAGTCAGCGTTGACCCAGCAGAATATACCAGAGAACTACTGCCATTCGCAATGTTTTACATTAAAAATTGGCAAGAATTAAATTGTTATTATACTGGAAGGGAGACCCGGAAGTCCCTTGGTCAACCCAGACACATATATGTGTGTGTCCATCTTTCACTTTCTCAGTCTCTGTCTCTATATATGGTCTGTCTTTGTCTCTGTCTCTGTCTCTGTCTGTCTGTCTGTCTCTGTCTCTGTCTCTGTCCTCTGTCTGTCTGTCTGTCTGTCTGTCTGTCTGTGTCTGTCTGTCTGCCTCTGTCTGTCTGTCTGTCTGTCTGTCTGTCTGTCTGTCTGTCTGTCTGTCTGCCTCTGTCTGTCTGTCTGTCTGTCTCTCTGTCTGTCTCTCTCTCTCCCTCTCCCTCTCTTCTCTCTCTCTCTCTCTCTCTCTCTCTCTCTCTCTCTCTCTCTCTCTCTCTCTCGCTGTCTTTCAGAATAAATTTAATTACAGTTTTTATTGTTGCTATCAATCTAACTATTCACAAATATATCACATTATCGTGATATATCAATTAACAAATCCAAAGGAACCGTGATGAAGGTTCGAACATATGTGTTGGGTATTACCAGATGCGAGCTCTAGTCAAGTGCACCACAACTTTTCATTTCTTTCACGACTGTGCCACGACTGGAGCGCCTAGGAACACCCAGTGCATAGGTTTAACCCCTCATCTCGGCTTCTGTGGATTTGTTAATCTATCTATTGTCATTATTACTAGTACTATAACACTCATGCTACTTATGTTATTATTTTACTACTACTTCTTTACTTATAATAATATTATCCCTTACTTCTACTTTCTCTGCTTCTGCAAATAATAATAATAATAAAAAATAATAATAATAATAATAATAATAATAATAATAATAATAATAATAATAATAATAATAATACAATACTCTCACAAAACTGGACAACACAACATTTAATCAATTGTTCAAATATTAACAATTGTATAATAGCTGTATGTATAACAGATTACTCCCTCATACCCCACTCAGCATCTTTACAGTTTACTCCCTCATTCCCAGCACACAGCTTCTCTACAGCTTTCACCCTCAAATCTCACATTCAGCTTCTCTACAGCTAATTCCCTCATACCCCACACACACAGCTTCTCTACAGATTATTCCCTTATGCATCATATTCAGTTTCTCTACAACTTACTCCCTTAAACCACACACACAGCTTCTCTACATCTTATTCCCTCATACCGTATACTCAGCTTCTCTATAGCTTACTCCCTCACACTCTGCATTTAGCTTCTCTATAGCTCATATCCATCATTCCCCACTCACAGCTTCTCTGCAGCTTACGCCTTCATTTCCCACATTCAGCTTAAATACAGCTTACTCCCTCATACCTCTCACACAGCTTCTCTACAGTTTTCTCCCTGATACTTTACATTCAGCTTCTCTACAGCGTAATCCCTCATACTCCACACACAGCTTCTCTTCAGCTTACTCCTACAAACCCTACATTCAGCTTATCAACAGCTTACTCTATCATACCTTACAATCAGAATCTCTACAGGTTTCTCCCTCATACCCCACACTCATCTTCTCTTCAGCTTACTTCCTCATACCCCATACACAGCTTCTCTACAGCGTTCTCCCTCATACACTACATTTAGCTTCTCTATAGCTTATATCCCTCATACCACACACACAGCTTCGCTACAGCTTAGTCCCTTATACCCCACATTCAGCTTCGCTACAGCTTACTCCCTCATACCCCACACACAGCTTCTCTACAGGTGACTCCCTCATTCCCTACATTCAGCTTCTCTACAGCTTCCTCCATCATACTCCACATTCTACTTATCTACAGCTTACTCCCTCATACCTCTCCTTCAGCTTCTCTACACCTTATTCCCTCTTACCCTACATCAGCTTCTCTACAGCTTACTTCCTCATTCCTTACACACAGCTTCTCTATAGCTTATTCCCTAATACCCCACACACTGCTTCTCTATAGCTTACTCCCTCATATTCCACAGTCAACCTCTCTACAGCTTACTTCCGCATTTCCCACATCCAGCTTCTCTACAGCTTATTCCCTCATACCCCACACACACCTTCTCTATAGCTTACTCCCTCATATTCCACAGTCAACCTCTCTACAGCTTACTCCCTCAAACCCCACATTCAACTTCATAACACCTTACTCCCTCATACTCCACACAAAACTTCTCTTCAGCTTACTTTCTCATACCCCCACACACAGATTCTCTACAGCTAACTCCCTCATACCACACACACAACTTCTCTACAGCTTACTCCGTCATTCCCCACATTTAGCTTCTCTACAACTTACACTCTAATACCACATTCAGTTTCTTTGCAGCTTACTCCTTCATATCCCACATTCAGCATCGCTACACTTTTCTCCCTCATTCTTTACATTCAGCTTCTCTACAGCTTACTCCTTCATTCACCACACAAACAGCTTCTTTACAGCTTGTGAGGGAATGGTTCACCAGCTCACTTACAATGGTGCTCTTCTGCCTGTACCAGCCAGAACACTTGCTAAGTGCACTTGTTAAGTGCGCGTACTTACATTTGGTAACCAGTAACCGAAACATCTTGTGTTAGGGATCATGTGAGAGCCCTAGTCAACAGCATTCCAGAAATGTTTCCCTGGCCGGGGTAGCACGTCTGGTTACAGAGATATGCCGATAGCATCATTTATTGTATGGCTTGGAGCAAGAACTCTAGATTTGCGCTGGATTCCTGGGACAGCCAGTGCCGAGCGTGGGCCTCCCACAAGTTCCAGCATCGTCGCCATGGCAACGGCCGCCATCTTAGCAAACGTCTGGTGAGTCGGCCATTTTGGCGTGCCCTAGGGGCTATGCTACACCACCGCTGATTGGTTGAGAGGGGTAGGCTGGTGTGTCCATCATTCTCATTGGTTCTTTTGAGGAGGACTCGGGAATCACCGGTGATTCTCCCTCAAGCTTCATTCTGCTCCAGTCACCACCATAGCCTGACGTCTCTCTTGCCCATTCGACCAAACTGGGCAAGACGACGTCGTGGTGACTGTCTCCTCAGCTTCTCCACTGCCGCCTCCACCAAGACCGCCAGCTGCACAGTCAGAATCCAGCTGGAATCCTCGTCGAGGGGTAGAAAGATAGGGAACGAGTAAGAAAATCTGGGTCGTGGGTAATTTGCATATGAGCAGTTAGACTCTTGGATCCTCGTACCAGTGATTATAGACGTTCTAATTCCTGCTAGTGCTCTGTAGCAGTCGATGGGAACGGGGAAATTCATGTCAGTGTTTTAAGGCAGATTTCCCATGCTTATGTAAGACGCTATTCGTTGTGCGCGTCACCTGGGTACGAACGTTCCGCTTCACCGCTGTAGGTTGGGTTGCGAACCGGGCCGTGTTGTGGGGGGGGGGTCGAAAGACGCGTCAAGCTATTGTACGAAGGATACCATATGAGGTACCAGCTCGCCTAGCCTCCACCGCTGTGAGCCAGCCACCCGCCAGCAGGGTGCCTGATGTATGGTAATTGTGTGTGTGAGGCCGGCCGTATAAATGAGTAAGTACTTATGTGTGTATTTCTGGTGATTAGTCAGTCTCTAAGCCTGAATTCAAGGTCAGGTGTTCCGTCGCATTGTCACT
Source organism: Procambarus clarkii (assembly GCF_040958095.1). Classification (NCBI taxonomy): domain Eukaryota; kingdom Metazoa; phylum Arthropoda; class Malacostraca; order Decapoda; family Cambaridae; genus Procambarus; species Procambarus clarkii. Next base: position 48,918,339 of record NC_091160.1, on the reverse strand, counting down.
AAGCACCTGTAGAGGTGAAGTGAAATGTGGACGAGGAGATTGGCAGTCTCCGTGGTGTAGTGGTAAGACACTCGCCTGGCGTTCCGCGAGCGCTATGTCATGGGTTCGTATCCTGGACGGGGAGGATTTACTGGGCGCAATTCCTTAACTGTAGCCTCTGTTTAACGCAACAGTAAAATGTGTACTTGGATGAAAAAACGATTCTTCGCGGCAGGGGATCGTATTCCAGGGACCATAGGATTAAGGACTTGCCCGAAACGCTACGCGTACTAGTGGCTGTACAAGAATGTAACAACTCTTGTATATATCTCAATAATCACCCTTGTCGACATCTTGTCAGTCCAAAGGGACATACGTCTTATGTACACAGACGTACAGTGTGTGTGTGTGTGTGGGTACACACGGTAACATAGTATTAGCCAAGGACTAAGAGGATGTCCATGTAATATTTTATATTCCATTCTGGTATAATTGTGGTAATTCAATCATTTTGATCGTCCGTGGGACGGAGTGATATTATTCCATGTGTAATCTTGCAGGTATGGAATTCCAGCACTGAGCGCTGAGGTTAGTGTCAGTGTGTGACGTCAGGAAATCATGGCAATGATTATTGTGGAGTGATACCAGATTGTGGTGTTAATTTCTTGTTTTGTTCCCATGGCCGTGACAAGTGTGATTTATAAATATATATTGTGGCTACAGTGTTAACGTAATTTTGATAGAATTTTGGCGAGTGACGAGGCTGTCGGGTGTGGCCGTCGTCGCTCTGTCGAGTAACGTAATTCTCGGGAGTGTTTATCGGCCTGCGGGATCAATAAATCACTCACCCATGTGATTTAAGGAGTGTGAGATCTTCTTATTGTTCCCATTAACATTTGATAGCTGTAGGCTACATGTGACAGCTATAATTACATATATATAATCGTAGTGTCACGGTGCCCAGTGTTATTGTGTAATTTACTGTGGTGATTGCGAATGTGTGGATCTATGTTCTAAGTGATAATTAGAGCACTGGGGTCATTTGCAACAGTAAGTGTGTGCAGTATTCTAATACTTGGAAATTAGAGCACTTGCCATGTGTGTTATTGCAAAGGGGTTGTTATTGATGGTGAGTGTTGCAAGAGTTGGTCAATCACCGGGGTGTGATTGCAGTTCAGTAAAGTCATTGTGGGACAGTGTTCTAGAGGGTTCATGTCCTGTATGTTATTTTACTACGTTCTGGAGTATTGTCAATGCAACCGGATTGTAATGTAAATCACTGTGATTTGTTAGTGTGATTTATCATTGTCGTGGGTAAACTTGGCTGTAGACAAGTACTTGGGTTTTATATTCTCCTGTTTATCTGGTAGGATATCGATGTCCAGTATTCAGTGAGGTGATTGCGAGGCAATTAATAACGTAACCAAGGGAACGCCCATTGCTTTAAGAGAATTTGTTCTTTGTCAATTTGAGTAACGTAGAATACATTTGGGTTAATTTACTTTCCGGCAAGCAGCTACAGTAGTCTCAGGGTAGTCTAGCCTTCAGCCAGGCAAGAATTAGTGTATTGTCTGTCGTAATTAACAGTCAGTGGGCCGGGTAATTGACGTGTTTCAGGAAGTCAAAGTAATTAACTTTGATCCGTGTTTGATTGACTCACACGAAGGCTCCATTGTTCCATTAACGTAACGTCGTTATTTATCTCTCCGGAAGTACCGGCACTTGATTGACTCGTGGGAAGAGTAACGTCAATTTTTAATAACGTAAACGTGGTGCCTAATTACTGTTATTAGCTACCTGATTTGGTCTGAGTATAGAAGGCTAAGACGGAATTCATACCTTAATGTAAATTGCTGAGCCAGTGTGAAAGGCTGCGTATTTAATTGTTTAATTATTAATCTTGAGGATAGTAATTAATTATTCTAAAGGAAATCACGAGTGATTACCGTTCTCTTAGCACGCTGGACATTGTAAATCAGAGTTTACCATCATTGAGTTATAGTAACCGATAACGTAAATTAACGTAACTTGTAAAGAGATTAATCAGCTGTCTGGAAGTACAGGGATTAATGGGATTTTCTCACTGAATGTTCGACAGGTAGAGTGTTGTGTAATTTCCGCATTAGTAGTGACACTTGTAAGAGTTATTAAATAAACGTAAATGTTATCTTGTTATTAACGTAAATCAGATTGTTATTGATTGTTGATCGTCCGTGAGACGAAGTGTTAAAGTAAAGATTTATTCGTTTGCCTTGTTCGGGTTGAATGTAGACACAGTAGTCGCTTCTGTATATATTTATTGAGTGAGGCAAACAGGTGTATAACTGGCCAGCCGAGGTCCACCTACTCTGGGTCTGTGAGGATAACTGAGGCTGCTGGGAGCATGCCTGATGCTCCTCTGTCTGGCATGACGTCAGAGGCCTACTTGCCTGTGATTGGTTACATTTCAACTGACAGAATTTGAGTATAACACCGCTCGGACACGCTACCAAGTCGACGTCCCTTGTCGACAAGCTCTGGCTAGCTATATAGTTACAATGATACTGAAAGGACCTCGGTGGCATACAATAATGGCTTACATGTGAAATTTGCATAATAAAACATTGAAAGAAGATCAGGTGTGCGTAATACAAACAACTCGGCATATATGCACCAAAAAAAAAATTCATCATAATAGGTGAAAATCATGGTAACAATGCTTTGATTAAATCAGAGTATTAAGAACATGTGTATGTCTACTGATCAGATATGAACAATACAACCCAAGGTATTGCCTAAACAAAATTATTAACATGTGTCAATGGCATGTGCTTGAAAACCATACAAAATTAAACAATTATTACATTAATGGAACAAAGTTCTGACCTAACAACCACAATTGAATTTCAAGATAGATTATGATTTTCTTTTTTCTCATTTTTTTTTTCTCTGAAATGTACAATATATTTACAAGACCAATGTACAATATATTTAATGTGCAATATTTTACAAGCTATATACAAGACCTGGAACAAGAAGACTAACATCTGCGTGATAGCAGTCAGGATTCACTGGCCTCAATGTGGTTGCTAGAACAATAATAACTCTTATGACAAGCACTGTAAAAATACAAATGGTAGTAGACTTGACAATGGCATCTAATTCATAACAAAATAAAGTTGAGAAAAACTATACATTATATATAATGGTAATAATAAGACACATGTGGTAGAAATACTGCAATTGAGTTTTTTTTTTTTTTTTTTTCAAAACAAACAGAATAACTACAGAGTGCATTCAATTATAAATTCTGCGGATATCTACACCTAGCTCATCCAAAGCACTATACAACTCTGGCTCTGACTGAAGGTCCGGAACAGATGAAACTTCATGTGACAAACTATCATCTTGAGAGATATCCTCGTTAACATCTAGCCAATGGACGTGTGGTGAGTGCACGGTTGAAACGAGAGGTCTAGATCTAAGATTATAATTGCTAGTATGGGGTTGCTGAACATCCAGTGGTCTGTCAACCACAGGAGGTGGTGTCCGAGTAGGAGTATCTGTCTGGGTAAGTTCATTGTCATCTTCCTCATCAAGGGGGATTTGCCAGAATCCCTGCAACAAATCTAACGTTGAGAATACTTTGTTTCGACCAATGCTTTGCAACAAATCATTTAGAACTGGAAGTGGGAAACGATCAGGTATTGTTACTCTGTTAAGCTTGCGATAATCGATTACAGGTCTCCAAGTCCCATCTCGCTTTGGTACAAGAATCAATGGAGCGTTCCATGGCGAATTACTCGATTCAATTACATCACTCTGTAACATTTCTTCTACAAGTCTATCTGCTTCTGCTCTCTGAGAATGGGGAAGTCGGTAAGCTGGTACATAAATAGGCGTAGTTCCTTGTTCAAGGGGAATTTTATGTGTAATGAGAGGAGTGAGACCTAATTTTTCTCCTGGTAGAGCAACAACAGCTCTATTCTTGTTCAAAATTTTCAAAAGCTGAGCCACAGAGTCAGGAAAATCAGTAGGACTGAGGTGTTGCGCTTGCACCTCTGGCTGAGATCCCTGTTCTCCTGGTGTGAGTGTACAAACAGTATGATCCATGGAGACATCATCCACAACTCGCACCGGTAACGAGTAATGGGCAAAATCTACAACATGGGTACCAGACTGGAGATGGATATCGGCATTACTTGTGTTCGCGATAAAAAGTGAGACAGTACCATCCTGCACTGTGTGCCAGGAGGGTTCAACAAATGTACCATTCACTTTACATGTTTCACTTTCCGCAATCACATCCGACAACTCAGGCACTCCCTGAACCTTAACTCTTATTCTGGTGAGAGAATGAGGGTGTAGCACAGTGTCAGTAGCCGTGGAACCACTGACTTCAGAGATGGAAGCTGCCAGGCGAGCGAGACAACGAGAATCCGTTAGGGCGTCCCCTTCCAGAAAGTCCCGATACTCATTCTCCTTAACAACTGCACAACTACTATGCTTCAATCGAGTGCCTGTTTTCTCGGGTATGCTACCACGACAATGATCTGACAAACCTACGCTTGCAAGGCGGGTGTCAACAAAATTAACATAATCTGATTGAAGGTTGAACTCGTGGCCCTGTCGATACATGCTACACAAGGGTATGACGTGGTCTTTGATACTTATGTTCCAACGATGGGGAAACAATGCAATATTTTCATCAATCATGGTGTACAGACCTAAGAGAATGTCTCCAGGAAAATGAATAATGTCAACAACTAAACATGTTATAGACAATGTGACATCATTGAACTTGAGTGGGAGGTCAATTTCACCCTGAACTTTTACTTTATTTCCTGAAATACCACTTAGAAAAGGTATGTGTGACTGTTTTAAAATAGTAGGGTGCATACTTTCAATGTCTCTAAGAGCTGAGGGCTTGACAATATTAATTTTTGCACCTGAGTCAAGAAAAACTTTTAAAACTCTACCATGTACAATGGCTGATACAAGGGGACCATCACTTGAGACTGGACAAGTTACTACTTTTGACTTATGTTGTCTGGGATATCTGCGTCTTGTTTGTGTCAAATTTACTGTGGATCCGTCAACATCTACAACTGGTCTAGAGTCAGTGTCCTCCTCTGTCAAGTGTCCAAATCTATTTTGGGTAGCTACTGAATACACAGGGAGGGCACTAGGATTGGCTAGCTTGAATTGGTTAGCGGATGGCCTTGGGGGTTTCCCGACGACATGGAGTGAACATTGTGAGCTCCAGCATTCTGTGACTGAGCATTATAATTTGAAATTGCATTATAGCTGGGCTGGGAGTTGTAATTACGAGAGTTCTGATAATGTCTTGGACGCTGTGAGCCTCGCCAAGACTGACCATGGGAGTTACGAGGTGGAGATGTCCTTTGCCTAGCTCTACAATCCGCAGTGTGGTGACCAACTTGTTTATGGTACGTGCAATATGGAAGCCTAGAATGATTAGATTGATGAGGGGGCCGAGAGAATTGTCTAGGTGGTGATGATCTAGGGGCGGACCAACAGTCCCTTGCAAGGTGGTTACTCTTACCACAATGCCAACATGAGGGAGTGGATGGTTGTGGACTATGGCGTTTCGGCATTTTATGAGGCGGCGAATTTGACTGGGGGCTACGAGCATGGGTACGCTTCTGCGACCAAGAGTTTTGAGAATTTGTGGGAGGATGCTGAGAACTTGTAACTACATTTACAACATCAGAGGGTGGCAACAGTTGAGCACTTCGGGGAGCTAGTTTATCTGCGGCATTGTTAATAGCCTCAAATACTTCACCAATTTCATGTTTAACACCAAAATTTTGTTGCTCAACGATTGGTTTTGTATGCTCGGGGGCAAAATGCATTAAAGTACCAAATGCTATCATTTTGGCCATAGCCTCAGGGGACAGATTATTGTCTTTATCTAACCAAGTTGAATTATTCATAGCAGAAACTAAGGCATACAGATACTGATCGAGACGGCTAGTAAACGCATTAAACGATTCACCAGGCTGCATGGTGGCATTGGCAATTTTCTTGACTAACCTATATGGGTCAAGGTCTCCTTTATTAACAAAGCGACGGCGAAAGAAATCCTTAAATTCAGGCCAAGACTGGAGGCTAACAATGGCTTTCTCATCAACAACAAAACGTGCATCACCTTTGGTTGTGTCCACGGCTGACCGTGCAATTGCTAAGTATTCGGCATCAGTAGGCTTAGAAAAACGTGCAACTGTTTTCGCTTCAACCTTACTAAACCATGATTCTAATAAACGCGATTCCCCAGCAAAAAGAGGAATAGCCATTTCCTGAGCTGATCTCTGGCCATTGGGACAAGCAACTGTTCCCATTGATTCTGAAGGGGTTTCAACAGTGGTAGGCATTGTCACAGCCGTGGAAGTAATATTTGAACGCAGATTATAATTAAGTGCACCTGGCATCAGAAATAGTATACACAAAAATAAACACAAAAAAATATCAACTTGGCTAAAGTAAAAATGGCAGAAATAAAATTATTAAATTGGGCTAGGCAAGAAAATAATCAAGAACAAGCAATTGTAAACTAAATTTAGCAATCTTTCATTAAAAAATGACTGGGATTAGATGTATGTAAATTAATTAAACCAGACTAAGCACAGCAATTTAGAATAAAAACTGGGAAATGCAATTGCAAAATTTCATTAAAAAGATTCAACACAACAAGTGGCAATGCAAGAAATATGGATGTAGCACATAAACTGGACACAGGAATGTATATAACTCCTATGGTAAAAGTTTAAAATAAAATGCTTAAAGGATAAATTTCAAGTTAGGTCTGGAGAAAAAAAAATTATATTGCACAAATCCTTAACTGCTACTAAAACAAGGATTTCTTAATTCACTGGAATTTGAATTTACCAATAACACTCTAGGAGAACAATTAAAATTCAATGAAATTACTGTAAGAAGCAGGAATGTTGAAATCACACAGGAAAACTGTGGGGAGTGCAGTACTGAACCAGCTCCAATATTTAACAAGTCACTGAATGGTTAATTCACAGGATATTATGGGAATTATTACATAAGTCACTTTTTAACACTTGGCACGTTGTTCTCAACTAGCAATTACTTATCTCAGGGTTGTAATTTATGAGGATCACCAGTAGCCAAAGTAGGAGAAGCGTCGTGAAGATCTGAAGAGGCCCATGTGAGGTGTTTACAAACTGGATGCGACGGCAGCGCTCCTGGCGGCGGTGGCGCGAGACTCAGGGACCCCACACTGTTCAGGCTAGAGGCACGAAGATAAATTCTGACGACGACAATATTGCGACGATGGAATAACCAGTTGATACTTGCGACGATGGCTGACGACGATTGCAGTAGCTTGCACCCTCACGAAGCTTGATACTGTCAGCTTGGGTGGCGGTGGTGGTGGTGGTGGGTGTAATAGGTGGTTCCCACGTGGTGGCGCGAGGTTCAAAAATGGCTGGCGCGGGAAGCTTCCTTCCTCCTCACTGATGAGTGAGCGTTCTCACAGGAAAATATTGACCCTTACTTCTAAAACGTTAGCCTGGAGTAGTGGTTGATGGCAGGACCCCGGTCTGGCACAATATTTGATGCGTGGGTGGCAGGATGGCGGCTTATGGCGGTGGCGGTGGCGGCGGTTTTGGCTGGAACACGAGGCGATGCTGGGTACTGGAACTTTTGCTTCCAGAAAAAAATTTTCTGGATCCCACTGCTGCTACCAGTATTCGTTTGCCTTGTTCGGGTTGAATGTAGACACAGTAGTCGCTTCTGTATATATTTATTGAGTGAGGCAAACAGGTGTATAACTGGCCAGCCGAGGTCCACCTACTCTGGGTCTGTGAGGATAACTGAGGCTGCTGGGAGCATGCCTGATGCTCCTCTGTCTGGCATGACGTCAGAGGCCTACTTGCCTGTGATTGGTTACATTTCAACTGACAGAATTTGAGTATAACAGATTAATTACAGGAAGGGTTGCTGGAGTTGCCAGTGAAACCATTAGTCTTTGATGTCATTGACAGGGTACTGATTTGATTGCATTGCAACCGCTATTGCAGGTGTAGACTGCACAGAGGTGAAGAACACTTAGGAGATTACTGGAGACGTGTTTCAGAACCTAATGTGTCATATGTTGTAACTGTGATTATAGATCTGTTAGTTTGTTTCTTGATTGATTCCTCTGTGTTCACACCGTATGTTTAAATTAGTTCATTATGCAGTCCGTGGGGCTGGTTTCTAGCTGTCATTGATAGTGTCACAGGAACACAGGACACATACGTAGGACGACGGTCAGGAAACAAGTGTAGGACAGCGGTCCGCGAATTACTTCAATATTCTCGGGATATTTACGTACCAGTGAGCCCAAAACATAGTTTTTGGTCATATGAAGGGTACAGCAACGCAGTGATAACGCAACATAGTGAATTCTTATAACGTTGGATAAGAAAAAAATTGAAAAAGAACGAGATTGTGGCAAGATGGTGGCACCAGAGGCCTGAGAAGGGAAGAGCTTGGACCACCACATGGGAGGAGCTCTGGTGAGAACGTCAACAATTAAGGCAGACATCGCTTGATAAATCACCTAATTGTGCTGTGGGATGCTTACTTGGAGGTGAGTGCCTCTCAAAGTCAGTCATACAAGAGGTACAGTGTTTTTTTTATATACTAATTAGCTTTGAACATAAGTTAGTTAAAATACAAAAAGTAGCTCAAGAGCCTCAGCTTGGTATTAGTTTTCTCACACCTGTGTGTTACATTACACCGCCACTGACTAGACCTACCCCCCCTCCTCACCATAACACGCTAGTGTAAAAACACACACACACGCATGCACAAACCAGCCTACCGCTAACCTCACCCCTCACCACTGGGACTTGACCTTCTATCCCTCACCCCCCTGATTGTCCTCCTTCCTCCCCCCCCCCGCTCTGCCTATTTCCCTCTTTTCCTCAATCTCCCTCACTCCCTTTCACTCCCCTTCACTCCCTGTTACAGACCCGAGTCCAGCGTCGGAGCACGGAGCAGCGACGACAACGCCATCTGTGAGTCCGCTCCCGAAACCCACTCCAAATGGACGACGCCATCTAGTGGTGACAGGATAGGCCAGCAATAAGTGTTGGATTCCTGTCCTAGTCAGCTCATGACGTAGCCGCTGCTGACCTCTGGTGAGGTAGTGCTTAGACAGTGAACGCCATCTATGGAGTGAAGAGGTGGACGTTTCTGTCTAAGCTTGTGAGTTTAAGCGTCCCAGTATTAATGACGTGTCTGATTGCAGAGTCGACCTGGGACTGCTGTGTTGGATGATGGATTAGTCTACTTAAGGCAGCCAAGGTCTCTTCGCCAGTCTGCTTTGAAGAAGCTTGAGCCACCCCCGGACGAACTCTGTTGAGAGTATAATAGCCTGCCTGAGGCGTGGCAGTGTTGGGAATCGCCTTATCCGGAGTTGGCTGGTGGAAGAGACCACCCACTGGGGTGTTATATGAGGAGAGTGACCAGCGAGTCACACGAGGTTCCTGGCTAGGGCTCGCAACCCTAGTATCGGTCGTGGAGTGGCCTATACAGCGGAGCTGGTCGGTACCTGCCAGCTACAGGCTGGATTGTGGTTGAAGGCCTCCACGACGAAGCACCCAGTGGGACTGTGATTAGGCTGGCCTGTGGTCAGGGTAGATTCGTAGTAGTCATCGTGGATTCATCGTGGGCCAAAGAAGGAACCAGGGCTACCCAGAGTGAGCATCTAGTGTCTTCGGAGGAAGACGGAATTGTACATAAGTGTAGTAATAATTCTCTTTTATGACTTTAAATTATGGTGGTGGAAATATATATATATAAATTGGAATATTTGTATCCCTCCCCCTTTAGTTTAACTTGCATTATGGAACACACCCCTTGAAAGCCTCTACTAACTTGGGGCCGGATTCCCAAACTCTGCTACCATCAGAGAAGAACCCGGTTGCATCCCAGTAGGGCCGTAACACTCCCCCTCTCCCTTTCACTCCCTCTCCCTCCATCCCTCACCAGTTAACCCAACCCCCCCACCGTGCCACCCCCACAATAAATGCACACACACACACACACACACAGACACACACACACACGCACACACACACACACACACTCTCTCACACACACTCGCACACACAGACACACACATACACACACATACACACACACACACATACACACACACATACACACACACATACACACACACACACATACACACACACATACACACACCACACACACACACACACACAACACACACACACACACACACACACACGCACACACACACAGACCAAGGGGGGCCTCGTAGCCTGGTGGATAGCGCGCAGGATTCGTAATTCTGTGGCGCGGGTTCGATTCCCGCACGAGGCAGAAACAAATGGGCAAAGTTTCTTTCACCCTGAATGCCCCTGTTACCTAGCAGTAAATAGGTACCTGGGAGTTAGTCAGCTGTCACGGGCTGCTTCCTGGGTGTGTGTGTGTGTGTGGTGTGGAAAAAAAAAATAGTAGTTAGTAAACAGTTGATTGACAGTTGAGAGGCAGGCCGAAAGAGCAAAGCTCAATCCCCGTAAAAACACAACTAGTAAACACACACACACACACACAGGTCAAGCGGGATGGTAAGACAACAGAATGAAGCTGGAGGAGAGGGACTGGACAAGTCATTCATGGAGATGATTGCTAAGGCATGGAAGGAAGTCAGTGGGGAATTGAAGGACCTGAGGGAAACTATATGTAAGCTGCAAATAGAACTACGTGCAGCGCAAGAGGAGATAAAAATCCTAAAAACAGGCCCTCCACGGACTCTGGTCCAGGGGACCAACCCCCAGGTACCAGATGTAGCAATGGCAGGGACCGCAACAATTGGCCCAACCTTTGCTGAAATGCTGAAAAGCCCAGGAGCAATGTCCACAGTCAAGGAAGTTGTAATGAAAGCAGTAACCTCACAGGAGGCAGCTAGATGCACAAGCCAGCTAATGGAAAGGAAAAGAGCTGTAGTAGTGGTAGGTGTGAAGGAACAAGAGGGCTCCACAAGGGAGGAATTGAGGAATAAAGACAAAGCTGAAGTGGCAGGGATATTAAAGGAGATAGGAATGGAAGGGGCTGAACGAGACATAGAACAGTTTTTCCGGATTGGGCAGTACAGCAGAGACAAAAAGAGATTGATCAAGGTAGTATTCAAGAGCGAGGACATCAAAGAGGACATCCTAGTAAAGAAGAGCAAATTGAGGTATGCATGGAACTACAAAGAGGTATATGTTCAGAGGGACATGACCAGAGACGAGATAGTAAGGGCAGCAGATGCAAGGAAAAGGCGCAAGGATAGGGCAGGGAGCCAGGGAACCTCAGCCTCCAACCCAGCAATCCCAGAGGGGAGTGGGGAGGCCCAATCCAGCAACCCAGGAACCCCAGGGGAATGCAACACCCCAGCCCACCACCCAATAGGGCCCTCCCTACCCCCAGCAGAAACCCTTCCTTGCCTCTGCACAATGCCCATCAGGAAACCTAAATCCTCCCCCTCCCCTTACCCCAAGTAGCCCCTGCTTTCCCAGACCCTGGTCTTCTCCCTGCCCCAAGCAGGCCTGAGCAAGACCAAAGCCCTCTATCCCACACTCCATCTCCCTCCAAACCCCTGTCAACTACACTGCAGGAGGGCGTGCCCTTTCCCCAAGCAATCCCTGCTCTCTCACCCCCAGGACTTCTTCCTGCCCCAAGCAGGCCTGAGGAAGACCTAAGTCCTCCATCCCCCCACTCCACCTCCCCCTGAACCCCTGGAAACTACCTCACAGGAGGAGGAGCCTACCCAAGTAGCAATGACCATGGAACAACTTCCTACACTTGTGGGGAGTGAGGGTGAAATTGGATATAAGAAAGTGAGCTTCAAGGTAATGTACTCAAACATTGATGGGATTACCAATAAAGCAAGTGAACTGGCAGAAATGGTGCAAGAAGAAAACCCTGACGTAATAGGACTAACAGAAACAAAATTGTCAGGAGTCATAACAGATGCTGTGTTTCCAAAGGACTACTATATAGTAAGGAAAGAGAGGTAAGGGAGAGGAGGTGGAATGGCCCTGCTAATAAGGAAGGACTGGAGTTTTGATGAGAAGGAAATTCCGGGCTGTGACGGATTCAGAGATTACATAACAGGAACTATAACAATGGGTGGACCTAAGATAATAGTGGCAGTCATTTACAACCCTCCCCTAAATGACAGAAGACCTAGACAGGAGTTTGATAGGAACAACATGGCAACCAATAATATAATAGAGGGAGCAGCTTCAGTTGCCTGCAGGAATGGCTCCAGACTCTTAATCATGGGTTATTTCAACCATGGAAAGATAGACTGGGAGAATGGGAACCCACATGGTAGTGCAGATACGTGGAGAGCTAAACTCTTGGAAGTGGCAACAAGGAATTTTCTGAGCCAGCATGTCAAGGAAACCACAAGAGTGAGAGGCAATGATGAACCAGCTTGACTCGACTTGATATTCACCCTGAATGAGTCAGAAATAAGGGAAGTCAAAGTTGAAGCCCCCATAGAAATGAGTGACCACAGTGTTCTGACCTTTGAGTACTTGGTGGAGGTAGGGATAACCTATCCAAGGATGGGAGTAGAGGAAAAAGACTGAATTACCGAAGAGGAAAATATGACGAGATGAGGAGCTTCTCAGGGAAATTCCATGGGAAACAGAACTCAGAGACAAGAATGTGCAGGTCATGATGGATTTTGTCACCCAGAAGTGCCAGGAAGCTGCAGACAGGTTTATCCCCATCCAAAAGGAGAAAAACGAAAAACAACAGAAAAACCCATGGTTCAACCAGGAATGCAAGGTAGCGAAGCAACTGAGTAAAAGAACATGGAGAAATTACAGAAATAACAGAACACCAGAGAGCAGGGAGAGATACCAGAGGGCCAGAAATGAGTGCCTCAGAGTGAGGAGGGAAGCAGAGAGACAGTTTGAAAATGACATCGCGAGTAAAGCCAAGACCCAACCAAAGCTGCTCCACAGCCACATCAGGAGGAAAACAGCAGTGAAGGAACAAAATTAAATTTTAAATTTTGCCCCGAGGGGCGAGTTTATTGGGCAGCGCCACTCATCTTGTGAGTGACATACCGCCATAGCAGAATGTACAACACTCCCCAATAGGAAGAAAACCCGCTGGGTTGTTCATCCTGTCACTTGTACCCAGACACAGCTGGGACTTGCTTAACTGTCTCAAGTGAACAGCTCCTCAAACAAGAAGATTAACATTTATCAACCCTTAAAAGCTTACTTATCTTGCGGGTGCAAAATGGGGAAATCTTTTAAGAACAGTATCAATATTTGACAAATAGTGTTTTCCTAACTCAAACAATGTGGGGTTTATTATCACATATTCCTAATGTCTCTCAGGTGTTCACATTCACGTAGATAGTGGTCAAGGCGGTGTCCATCACTCTCACCACAGATTCTGCAACTTCGCTGATCAACTGTTGTTTCCATTCCAAATCTCCATGGATATTTGTATCCAAGACGGATTCTCGCTATTACTGATTCTCTCCCTCGTCGTCCTCCTCTTCGGCCATAATGATTGGGATTGCCAGCTGCAACCATGTTGTACCATCGTACAGATTCACTGGTTTGTGCTTCTATCCTCCTTTCCTCAGTTACCTTGTCACGGTGATGTTGCCTGATAATACCTCTAATTTGTAGTTGAGTCTTGGGTATGAAGTATTCAATATGGTCTCCTTCAGCGCCTTCAGCAGCCAGCACATCTGCTCGTTCATTCCCACATATTCCAACATGGGAGGGGATCCACAGAAACTTGATGACTCTTCCCTGATTGGTAAGTACTCTCACAGCTCTCTTAATTTCAGCGACTATTGCAAGATTTTCTGCCTGATTTTTACTTAGGCTTTGCAGTGCTGCTTTTGAATCGGTGCAAATCACTGCACCATTAGTGTTCCGTTCAAGAAACCTTAACGCCATAACAATGGCAGTTAGCTCTGCTTGCGTTGAAGAGGCATAGTTCTCAATACGTGCTTTTTCTTCATTTCTGCGTTGGAAGGTATTATCCTTGATTACCGTGTATGCTGCACCAGCCCTGCCATTGATAGGATTAGATGACCCGTCAGTGTAGATTTGATCTAGTTCATCTCCGGCTTCTTTATAAATTTCCTCGAGATACTTGTGCCTCATTTCTTGTGGTATCATGTTGGATTTTTTCATTGCCATTTCATTGATGATGATCTTGCATGAGTCATCCTCCCAGGGAGGTAACCTCTCTACAGGCAGGAGCTCACGGCTTGCTCAGCAGGTGAAGCTCTTCAAGGTAGCAGACTGCTCTGTGATGCCATTTTTTGCTTCTCCTGTTTCCCCCTGAAAGTAGCACAGAGCTCAGTTTTTTCTTAGCAATATCATTGTAATGGGGATCTCTGGCTATCCTAATTGCAAGCTTAGCATTCAGCTCCTGAATTCTGCTTTTAACACTGGGAAGGGACAACTCCTCTCGTAGATTAGACGTTTTGGCAGTTCTTGGAACTCCAAGAATGATTGTCATGGCTTCATTTTGAATGCTTTCAAGCCTTTTCATATCGCTTTGGGAGTAGGTGCACAGACTGGTGCGGCATAGTCTATGACGGAGCGCACATAGGCTGTGTACATCATTTTAAGCACGGCAATAGAGGCTCCATGTCCATTCCAGGTCATAGCTTTCAGTGCCCTGAGTCGACTTTTGCATGTTCCTATGAGTTGATTGAGCTCCTCTTTCTTTCCCTTGTTAGAGCCGACAGTGACGCCAAGGTACCGATAGTGGTCAACCCATTCAAGTGTTACACCATTAATTTGCAGTTCTTCATTTGCTCTCCGCTTGTGATGGGAGTATGCCTTCGTCTTGTTTGTGGAGAGAGTGAAACCGAGCTCAATACATTTCCTTCCAAGGAGTTCAATGGACTGTTCAATTTTTCCCAAGGTGGGAGCTTGTATTAGGACATCATCTGCATATCCCACTTGTTGTGTTCCTTCCGGAAAATCAATATTTGCAATGGCGTTCATAAGTACATTGAATAGTGTAGGGCTTAAGACTCCGCCTTGGGGGGTCCCGAGTTCCATATTCATTGTTCTGGAGACTGCTCCATTGAAGCAAACCTTGGCTTTCCTTCCTGTGAGGTAGTCTTCAACCCATTTCATGAGTCTCCCCTTGACACCCATGCATGCAAGCTCGTCCAGGATCGCAATCCCCTGTGCTTTGTCGAAGGCTCCTTTGATGTCAACAAATACAGAGTACCTAGCCGTGTCATTAGCCAAGTAATTAACTATACAATTTGCTGTGCTCCGTCCTTTAACAAATCCATTGACCCCCTCCCCTAACCTGCCTATTTTGTGCAACAGTCGGTTTAGGATGATCCTTTCAAGCATCTTGCAAGTGCATGACACGAGCTGATAGGTCTGTAATTACCAGGGTCATTAGGCTTCGGTATGGAATAATTATTGCGTGTTTCCATTGTGTGGGCAACACTCCACTTAGGAATGACTTGTTAAACAGGTGGAGTAGTGGATTCCCAGACACTTCACACAGTGCATTGAGTATGTCGTAGGTGACGCCATCTTCACCAGGTGCTGTACTTTTACCCTTTTTCATAGCGCCCCTTACTTCTTGGGCTGTGATTGGTTCCCCATATTCGTCATCACTAGACAGTGCTCTTGTTATCCTAATTCTTCTGTCATCATGTCGCAGGAGCTGTTCCCTGCTGATTTCTGCAGGGAGGGAGGAGGAGGATGCTGCATCACTCCACTTGTGAATTAGTTCCTCAGCCTTACCCTGGGGGTCTTTGTGAGCCGCAGGCCGGGCTCTGCCCCCTTAGCTATCTGAATTTTTGCCCACACTTGTCTTGCAGATGTTTCCCGTCCAATAGAGCTAGTGAACTCAAGCCATTGTCTTTCCCGCTCTTTAATCTTCTCTTCCCTGGCTACTTGACACACAGTTTTAAACAACTCTTGGTTACTTTCAGTGGGATGTCTCCGGTACTCTCTACTCATGTCTCGCACATTTGCGTTAAGCATCTTTATGTAATCATTCTCATACCATTTTATTTTCTTCCTCTGAGGGTTACTTCGCCCAGGCGTACGGCGCGGAACTCTTAGACAGCTCTCAATTTGTGATTAAGGTCATCAACAAATGTGTCAATGTCTTCTGGGATTTGGTATTCCGTGAACCAGTCACTCATCCTGTTTATGAAGTGCGGCCTCATATCTGGTCCGAGTGATAACCTTTTTCTTTTATTCGTCTCTTTCCTTCTCTTGCTCATGTCGACGGTGGTAATTAGTGCCCAGTGGTCACTACATAAACTGTGCACAATGTGTGTACTGGCATCCGTGTCCTGTGCATTCAGCAGGAGAGCATAGTCTAATCTTCCTCCTCTGAAGTGAGTTGGCTGTTCATCACCCAGGACTCTAAGGTTTTCACTTCCCCTGACAAAGAGTGACAGTTTCCGTCCATTGACATTGGGCTGATGACAGTTGGCACCAAAGTGTGGGTGTCTGGCATTCAGGTCACCGACCAGCAGGGTAGGTTCTTCATTAACAAACTCAGGCAGTGTGTCAAGGTCAAGTTTACTCTGTGGCACATATAGGTTGATTATATGTAGAGCATTATTGTTTAAGTAAAGGGTTACTCCCAGTGATTCAAACTCATCCCCCATGTGCAGGTCATCAATAATCTGTGCGGGAATGTTGTTATTTACAAAAGTGATGAGACCCCGTTTTCTTTCCCCAGAGGGCAGGGAGAACTTGCGATAACCGCTGAACCTTGGGTTGAAGTCATCACCTACCATCGTCTCCTGTAGCACTATGACGTCAGTTTGGTGTTCACGGACGTACTGTATGATGTCATTAATTCTATTGCGAACTCCATTACAGTTCCATTGCAGTATAGTGAGATGTTGTTCATTGTGATTATCCATTTTGAGGTTGTTTGTCATCAGCTGCACGTGTGTAATTATTATGTTCACATGTGTCATCGTGTATTCCATGGTGTGGTGTTACTGTGTGTACTGGCGTTACTGTGTGCACTGGTGTACTGTGTGCACTGGTGTTACTGTGTACACTGGTGTTACTGTGTGCACTGGTGTTACTGTGTGCACTGGTGTTACTGTGTGTACTGGCGTTACTGTGTGCACTGGTGTACTGTGTGCACTGGTGTTACTGTGTGCACTGGTGTACTGTGTGCACTGGTGTTACTGTGTGCTACTGGTGTACTGTGTGCACTGGTGTTACTGTGTGCACTGGTGTACTGTGTGCACTGGTGTACTGTGTGCACTGGTGTTACTGTGTGCACTGGTGTTACTGTGTGCACTGGTTACTGTGTGCACTGGTGTTACTGTGTGCACTGGTGTTACTGTGTGCACTGGTGTTACTGTGTGCACTGGTGTACTGTGTGCACTGGTGTTACTGTGTGTACTGGTGTTACTGTGTGCACTGGTGTTACTGTGTGCACTGGTGTCACTGTGTGCACTGGTGTTACTGTGTGCACTGGTGTACTGTGTGCACTGGTGTTACTGTGTGCACTGGTGCACTGTGTGCACTGGTGTACTGTGTACTGGTGTTACTGTGTGCACTGGTGTACTGTGTGCACTGGTGTTACTGTGTACTGGTGTTACTGTGTGTACTGGTGTTACTGTGTGCACTGGTGTTACTGTGTGCACTGGTGTCACTGTGTGCACTGGTGTTACTGTGTGCACTGGTG
This sequence comes from Procambarus clarkii, assembly GCF_040958095.1. NCBI lineage: Eukaryota > Metazoa > Arthropoda > Malacostraca > Decapoda > Cambaridae > Procambarus > Procambarus clarkii. The sequence continues at coordinate 48,900,633 of NC_091160.1, read as the reverse complement.
TCACTGTGTGTACTGGTTACTGTGTGCACTGGTGTTACTGTGTGCACTGGTGTCACTGTGTGCACTGGTGTTACTGTGTGCACTGGTGTCACTGTGTGCACTGGTGTTACTGTGTGCACTGGTGTTACTGTGTGCACTGGTGTACTGTGTGCACTGGTGTACTGTGTGCACTGGTGTTACTGTGTGCACTGGTGTTACTGTGTGCACTGGTGTTACTGTGTGCACTGGTGTTACTGTGTGCACTGGTGTTACTGTGTGCACTGGTGTTACTGTGTGCACTGGTGTTACTGTGTACTGGTGTTACTGTGTGCACTGGTGTACTGTGTGCACTGGTGTTACTGTGTGCACTGATGTGCTGGTGTCCTGGTTGTGTCTGCTGACGTACCTCGGCAGTATGTGTTGCATCATCTTGCACCAGGCTCTGGCTTGCAGGACCTCCACTTGATGGACTCTGCTGTTGCAGGATTTGGAGGATTTTTCCTGAGTCGTCTTAATCTGGCAGAGGGCTTTCTCAAGTTCCGTCTGCTTTTGCAGTATTTGGTGGACGACTGGATGAGATTTTATCATGCGGTCTAATATTGCTGCAACACAAACCTGAGTGACGACCTCCTGTGGGTCAGGAGTGCCTGGATGGGGAGGCAGATGGGAGACAGTGGAGGGGTCTGATTCATTGGTATGGATTGGGAGGGTAGGTGGTGGTGGTGGTGTGACACCGTGGGTAGAGATTGGGGTATGGGTGGGTGGGTTCTCTGGAGGGGAGAGAGGTGGGAAGGCATCAAGGATGGTGGAGCGGCCGTGGCTGGCTACACCGCCCCCGCCCCACGCCTGACTCCCCACCCCCCTGGGTTCCCCTGTTCACTGAGTGATCACTACCCCAGACTGTTGTCGGTCTACTGTGAGCTGGACCCTGGTCTGGTCCCTGAACTAGACCCTGGCCTGCTGTGGCACTGTTAACGGTGCCATTCCCGCCCCTGTTCACTGGTCCACCTGCGGTTTGTTTCGGTGGTTTCGAGCCCCGCCATGCAGGCCTCGCCCTGCAATACCTGTTCCAAGCATGTTGGGGTTGCTTGCAGTTGACACATTTAGGTATTACCCCGCCACCCCCACTCGATTTAAGCTTGGCCAGACACTGCTTGGTGTCGTGAGAGCCACTGCAACACCCACACCTAATTGGGCGATCACATTGCCATGTTCTGTGATCCCACCGTTGACAGTTGCCACAAAAGGACGGGCTGCCAATATACCTCTCCACTTTGCACTCCCTCATGCCTGGTATTTTAATGACTGGGGGCAGGTCTCCCTTCCACATAACAATTGCTTGATTTTTGGCCAGACCCCCTGGTCCAGTGTTGCGCTCGACCCAAACAATCTCGTCATAGTCCTTGAGATATGCCACGTCAACATGAATACTATAGTTCTTAATTATAATTTTAGTTTGTCTTGTCTGTGGGTTTGCTTCCAACAATTTAACATTCTTACCTTGATACTCGAGACAGGTCTCTGTGAAGTACTTCAGGGCACTATAACCCTGCACCCGTGCACTAACATTGCCACCTACACACCTGCTCTCTATACAATGCTTTCCTCTGTAGGCGCGGGCGGCCTCAATAATGAAGGATGAAGGAACAAGTGATGAAGTTGCAAAAAGCGGAGAACAGATACACAGAGAATGACAAGGAGGTGTGTGAAAAACTCAACAAGAGATTCCAGGAGGTCTTCACAATAGAACAAGGAGAAGCCCCTGCACTAAATGAGGAGGCGGCAAACCAAGCAACCTTGGAGGAATTTGACCTCACCAGTGATGAGGTCAAAATGTGTCTGCTGGAGCTGGATGTGACAAAGGCTGTTGGGCCTGACAGAATCTCACCATGGATACTAAAGGAAGGTGCAGAAGCACTAAGTGTGGCACTCTCAATGACGTATAACAGGTCACTGGAATCAGGAGACTTACCAGAAAGTTGGAAGACAGCTAACGTGGTCCCAATATACAAAAAGGGTGACAGGCAAGAGGCACTGAATTACAGGCCAGTTTCCCTAACTTGTATACCATGCAAGGTGATGGAGAAGATCGTGAGGAAAGGCTCGTAGAGCATCTGGAGGGAAATAACTTTGTAATGCACCACCAACATGGGTTCAGGGATGGTAAATCGTGCCTCACAGGTTTAATAGAATTTTATGACCAGGCAACAAAAATTAGGCAGGAAAGAGAAGGGTGGGCCGACTGCATTTTCCTGGATTGCCAAAAAGCCTTTGACACAGTACCCCATAAAAGGCTGTTAAAAAGTTGGAGCAACAGGCAGGAGTAAAAGGGAAGGTGCTCCAGTGGATAAGGGAGTACTTAAGCAACAGGAAACAACGAGTAACGGTGAGGGGGGAGACATCAGAGTGGCGAGATGTCACCAGCGGAGTCCCACAGGGCTCAGTACTTGGTCCCATCCTGTTTCTAATATATGTGAACGATCTTCCGGAGGGTATAGACTCATTCCTCTCAATGTTTGCTGATGATGCAAAAATTATGAGAAGAATCAAGACGGATGAAGATAGACAGAGACTACAGGATGACCTGGATAAACTGGAGGAATGGTCTAGAAAATGGCTGCTAAAGTTCAACTCGGGAAAGTGTAAGGTGATGAAATTTGGCGAAGGGAGCAGGAGGCTGAACACAAGGTATCATCTGGGAGGTGAAATCCTGCAAGAGTCAAATAGAGAGAAAGATCTGGGAGTCGATATCACACCGAACCTGTCCCCAGAGGCTCACATCAAAAGAATATCATCAGCGGCATAAGCTTGACTGGCCAACATAAGAACTGCCTTTAGAAACTTGTGTAAGGAATCTTTCAGAACCCTGTATACCACTTATGTAAGACCAATCCTGGAGTATGCAGCTCCAGCCTGGAGTCCATACCTTGTTAAACACAAGACAAAGTTAGAGAAGATTCAGCGGTATGCCACCAGGCTCGTCCCGGAACTGAGAGGATTGAGCTACGAGGAAAGGCTAAAGGAGCTGAACCTAACATCCCTGGAAAACAGAAGAGTAAGGGGAGACATGATAACAACCTACAAAATTCTCAGGGGAATTGACAGGGTGGACAAAGACAAACTCTTCAGCACGGGTGGGACACGAACAAGGGGACACAGGCGGAAACTTAGTACCCAGATGAGCCACAGAGACGTTAGAATTTTTTTTTTCAGCGTCAGAGTAGTTAATAAATGGAATGCACTAGGAAGTGATGTGGTGGAGGCTAACTCCATACACAGTTTCAAATGTAGATATGATAGAGCCCAGTAGGCTCAGGAATCTGTACACCAGTTGATTGACAGTTGAGAGGCGGGACCAAAGAGCCAAAGATCAACCCCCGCAAGCACAATTAGGTGAGTAGGAAGGATTTCGTGTAACGTCATTGATATTTCTTTTGTTTTGTTGTAGTAGTTAGTACTTTATTGAATAAACTAAGTTGTTATGTTGAACACTGTCTTTTCGTTACACCCCACACATTTATATGGTTCCTTAAGTGTACTGTCACACTCGACTATTAAAATTGAGACTGATTCATGGGTTTTGGACTATATATACGGCACCACACAGATATAAATTATGGTTGTGAAAGCCAGGACCTACTCGTAAGATTCGCTTCGGCGATTTGCGAAGGTCGACGACAGAGTGGAGGGGATTTAAACTTTTTGGGGTCTCGGCGTTTGCTCGCGTCTAGTCAATTGTTCATAAACATACCCAGAGTGAGGAATGAGCTGCTTACTACACTGGTGTGTTAGCTAAGTAAGTCCTTCCTCAGGCGACCTAACTGAATATCACGACAGGAATAAAAGTTAAAGAATTAAAGAAAATTCTTAGAAATTTTCCGAGCTCAATTCTTCAACTATTTCACTTATTCCACTATCCAAACCCTCACATAGCTTGCACCCTCATACCCAACACAAAGCTTCTCTACAGCTTACTCCTTCATACCCCACATTCAGCTTCTCCTCAGCTTACTCGCTCATACCTCACATTCAGCGTTTCTACAGCTTACCCCCACTCATACCCCACACTGCTTTTCTTTAGCTTACGCCCTCATACCCCACACACAGCTTCTCTTCAGCTTACTCCCTCATACTCCACACACAGCTTCTCTACAGCTTACTCCCACATACCCCACATTCAGCTTCACTCAAGCTTACTCCTTCATACCCCACACACAGCTTCTATACACCTTACTACCTCATACCCCACATTCATCTTCTCTACAGCTTTCTCCCTCATGCCCCACACACAGCTTCTATACACCTTACTACCTCATACCCCACATTTAGCTTTTCTACAGCTTACTCCCTCATTCCCCAAATTCAGCTTCTCTACAGCTTACTTCCTCATTCCTTACACACAGCATCTCTAGAGATTACTCTCTCATACCCCACACTCAGTTTTCTACAGCTTACTCCCTCATACTCCAAATTCAGCTTCTTTACACCTTAATCACTCATACTCCACATTAACGTCTCTACAGCTTACTCCCTCATAACCTACACACAGCTTCTCTATAGCTTACTCCTTCATACTCCACAGTCAGCTTCTCTACAGCTTACTCCCTCATACCACCACACAGCTTCTCTTCAGCTGACTCATTCATACCCCACATTCAGCTTTTCTACAACTTACTCCCTCATACCCACATTCCGCCTCTCCTCTGTTTGAAAATCTATGAAATTCTTCAGTAATCGGAGAGAGTGAAAGACCTGGGGGTTAATATCATGCCAGATCTGTACCCAGTAGCCGTTATCAAGAGGCTGATGTACAGCTGTACATCAGCGCCAAATGCCATGTTGGCCAACATAAGAACGGCCATTAGAAACTTGTGTAAGTAAGCATTCACAACCTTGTATACCGTGTATGTTAGACCAATCCTGGAGTGTACAGCTTCAGAAGGAAGTTCATATTTCGCCAAGCACAAAACTAAATTGGAGAAGGTTCAGTGGTTTGCCACCAGACTAGTGCCCTAACTGAGGGGCATGAGCTATGAGGAGAGGCTACGGGAATTAAACCTCACGTCGCCTGAAGACTGGACATTATCACCATACACAAGATTCTCAAAGGAATTGATAGCGTAGACAGAGACAGTTTATTTATTACAAGGGAGCACACGCACTAAGGGAAACAAAGGTGGAAATTGAGTGCCGAAATGAGCTATAAAGACATTAGAAAGAATTTGTTTAGTGTCAGACTGGTTTATAAATGGAATGCATTAGGCAGTGATGTAGTGGAGGCTGACTCCATACACAGTTTCAAGTGTAGATATGATAAAGCCCAATAGGCTCAGGAACTTGTACACCAATTGATTGACTGTTGAGAGGTGGGACCCGAGAACCGAAGCTCATCACCAGCAAGTACAACAAGGTGAGTACATCTGTCTTCCTGACACCCTACACTCGGTTTCTCTACAACTCCCTCTCTCAAGATATTATATCTAATCAATTTTCTTCAGAAAAATAACAAGAAACATTGATTTTAAAGTTTTTTCTATTGACATTGTTTTTGGTAATCATGGGAATAGTTTCCTGAATTTGTTATTGAGAGAAACATCGCAAAAACGTTTAGGGGGCATAATGCTAAATATGCATAATTGAAAACTGGTTCGATTTCAATCAAACTATTTTGACTAGTTGTATATGAAATTGGCTTCAACTGGTCCAAGTCGCAGCATTGTAGCATAAATAGGAAGGGAAAATAAAATATTGAATTACATGTCAACGAGTTTCGAAAATGGTAAAAATTAACATCAAACACAAGTGTCAACTGAAATCATGAAATCACAATAGCATATAATAAAAAAAATAATAATTAGTTTTATCCAAAAGAAAATTTAGTTAAACAAATTATTTATTTTATTTTTTGTTCTCATTTGTTTATCTGGAGATTTGCATGAAACTTACCCACCTGACTGCTATATGTAAGGGTGCCAATTTTGGAGGAAATTGGTTGATGTCAACCTCAGCCACAGATGGCAGCACCTTAGACTTCCTTTCTTCATTACTTTCTTCTAAGTAACATAAACGTAACTTCTACTCTTTAAATTTTTTATTAAATTTACATGAAACTTACACCTTATATGTAGAATTTATGTCTCTACCATGGGTATGACGTATTTTTCCCTAGGTTCATTTATTGATTTTATAAATAGTAATAAGCGTGATATATTTGAATAATTTTGTGGGGGGAACTTTTGACTATTTGCATTAGTAAAGCTAAACATATTTTGGAAAATCCCGTTAGAAAAACCTATATTATATGCTAATGTGATAGAAGAGTGTCATAGAAATGATTTCATTAGAAACTTGTGGTTGTGGTAAATGTTTGAAAATGTGTAAAAGTCGTTGAAAAAAAAAAATTCTCCTTTTCTATTTAGGCTGCGATACTGAAACATGGAACAGTTGCAGCCCTTTCATATACAACTAGTCAAAAAAGTTTGATTGGCATTGAACAACTTTTTAATATCCACCATTATGGCCCCCCCCTTAAATAGAACATTAACAAATAATTTTGTCCAATTCTTCGATTTATTGCACCTAAATGCTAAAATTTCTTTTAGACAAACAGCTTTTTTAAACCCAATTGTGTTTTGCCTGAGCTGCTACATATTAAAATATTTGCTGCGTACTTTGATCAAGATAAACTGTCTTTGTATGGACACATTAAGTAGACATCCTAATATACAAGACAGACATACCGAGTGACAGACTTAAGCGTTCACCTGTACAGATGAAAACAAAGTCTTAGCCCCCAAAATACCACTAAGAAAATGTAAATTAAGATTAAATAACTTTATATTCTATATATAAAGTGGCTATTCTTTTATATATACGTGCATTTTTATTTATAAGTGAATATTCTTACCGACAGGAACACCAGCAGCAGCCGCTTGGTCATGTTGAAGACACTGTACAGATGACGGGTAACAGCTGACGGTAAACAGCTGATGATAAACAGCTGACGGTGGACAGCTGACGGTAAACAGCTGGGCGCTTTGCTGATGCTACTGACTGCTCAAAAAGCTGTCTCCTGCGGAATCTGTGTTGTCGTTGATTGTAAAAGTGTATTCTTTGATCGGTGCAGGTGTGCCGTAGTACCTGGAGCAAGCGGGATATGATATCTGGATGAACCTTACTATCGGAACGAGAGTGTCTTGCAGCTCCTGGTACCTTGGAACGAACATATATATATACCACAACTCTTATCAAAGAGCCGCAGTTGCTACACGGCTGAAGAACCCATTAAGACCAAGCAACTACAAGGAAAAATTATGTTAACTGATTATTTATTTTTTGTATACAATCGTGTTGTTCACTGGTCGTTCTATAAGGCTCTCGTGTGCATATGTTGCACACGAGAGGCCTTTGGACAACATATACTAGTGTGTATATTAAGGTTCACATTTTGTTATGGAAAGAGCTCACAAAAACCAGATTCTGGAAATAAAATAAAAAATTTCCCACTGTGGCCCGGACCTCCCTCATGACCACAGTTGTGTAAACAATGTGCAACGAATGGAACCTGTATATAACCCTGGTATACACGATCCTTGTATACACGACCCTTGTGTACACGACCCTTGTATATACAGCCCTTGTATACACGACCCATGTGTACACGACCCTTGCATATACGACCCATGTGTACACGACCCTTGTATACACGACCCTTGTATACACGACCCTTGTATACACAGCCCTTGTATACACGACCCTTGTATACACGACCCTTGTGTACACGACTCACATATACACGACCCTTGTGTACACGACCCTTGTATACACAGCCCTTATATACACGACCCATGTGTACACGACCCTTGTATACACAACCCTTGTATACAAAGCCCTTGTATACACGACCCTTGTGCACTCCTTGGTTCACATAACATTAATCTGTATATTTTTAACTCTTGCACGTAAATGCTTTACTTCCTAGAAAGCCCCTTCACAGTATTTAGAAGCATGTCAACCACACCTTGCATGCCTAACACATCAGCTCCAGCCTCTGCCTTGTGCAACAGGCTTTCTCCATATCCACAGATGTCATGTGCGTCTTAAAAATCTTTCCCACATGCTTCTACTTGTTATTATAAATCTATGAAAATAAATCAAATTATAAATATTTAAAGATAATGAGAAAAAACATACTTCAACTTTTTAGTGCCTGGAACAATGTTCATTATATGAAAAATTTGCTAAACATTAATGGACACTATCAGAGATATGGAGATTTATCACGTTTCTAAATTGTTAATTTCCTCATCAAAAAATACAGTACCTCAAATACTCAGCAATATCAGTTCTCCTGATATAAATAACTTACTAAATTCTTTCAATCACTTCAAATTAGTTCATTTTATTGTGCTTTGCTTTCATTATAAAAAAATATATACGTTGGCAACATTCTAGCATTGCGGATATGACTTTGAACATTTAAATACGAATCGTTAGTCAGGACAATCCGCCCTCTCGAATCTCTAAAATACATCACATTTTGACATATAAATCCCCAAAGGCCCAAAACTGATGAACTAAAAATCACAGCGACTCGAAAAATTGAAGTAATGTTCCATCCCCGTATTCGTGGGTCCTCGGTTAGGTTGGGTTTGGGCAATTTTGTACTTGAGTTTATTGACATTGGGAACGCTCGCGAGGACGGACTGGCTACAGATTCTTCCAATCTTCTGACATTCCACACATCCTTAGAAGGCAGTCTTTTTTAACAACTCAACTAGTTTATTCGCAAATAAAAACATTTTAAAAACTCCTGTAACTTATTGTAATGAACGTGTGGTGTTTGCAAGCATTCCTTCTGGGGTATCATGGCCAGACGCACACATTGGAACAGATATCGTGCCTGGAGCAAGCGGGTTGTGGTGGCTGATTGAAGCTTGGTGTGGGTGAAGGACACTACTCCTGGTATTGATTAACTGGCGGGAAATTTGCCAGCCGTCGTTGTGATAATGTGGTTATTGGAAGAGATAATGGCTGGGAGAGTTTTGTAATGATGAACATGTTGTGTGTTCTCTTGAAATTAACATTGCTACAACTAACATTACTAAAATTAACATTACTAAAATTAACATTACTGAAATTAACATTACTAAAATAAATATTACTAAAATTAACATTACTAAAATTAACATTACTAAAATTAATATTACTAAAATTAACATTGCTAAAATTAACATTGTTACAACTAACATTATTAACTCACACCCTCCCCATGTCAACAAAACACACGAACACTCCCCAACCCCCAACACCCCTCCTAATCTTCCCTCCTACACACACGCTTCATATCTCCACCACACATATCCCCCCCATCTCCTCCCGCCCTACATACACCATCCCACTTCCTCCTACTAACACCCTCCCCATATCTCCCATACACACCTTTGCAGTCATATCCCAAAACTTCATTATTTTTACTTCACACTATCTCCATCACTGTAACCAAAAGGTTGCACCCAGTATGTAAATCTGTCATCTGACCATGCGTTTTACATGTGAATACACAAATAAACAAATGCTACTCTACGGGTTCATTGCAGAACATTTCATGTCCACCGACTTCGTGTACTCACCTAATTGTGCTTGCGGGGGTTGAGCTCTGGTTCTTAGGTCCCGCCTCTCAACCGTCAATCAACAGGTGTGTACAGGATCCTGAGCCTATTGGGCTCTATCATATCTACACTTGAAACTGTGTATGGAATCCGCCCCCACCACATCACTTCCTAGTTGCTCTCAAGCTAGAGGAGGAGCAGGCAGGATGTATCCATCCTCCTGTTTGACATAGGCCTAGGCCTAAGGTCTAGTCTTCAGTGCGCCAAATAGGTCAGCTACAGCATTACTAAGTATTCACCGTCCCTCCTACCAACTGTGGTAGGCCCTGGACATGTGGATTGACCAGAAATTAAGACAGTAATTGTTAATGTGGCAATATCGAGGCCTGCTGAGGGGAGAGTCGTGAGATAGGTGGCTGCCCCACGGTACCTGGAGCCTCACCCAGCAAACACAAATCATCTAGAAAACGTTCGTCTATCTCTTCCCATAGGTGTGGGAATGATTTGCATTGAGAATGGTGCAGGAGAGCCTTTGAGAAACTTTTAATAAAAAAATCCAAACACAAAGGTTTTATAATAAATTGTTTTTCTACAACTATTTTGTTCCTTATGTATTACAAATAGTTTTTACATGTTTAAATATAAAATTTATGGTGTTTTTTTGTAAAATTCATTAATAAATTGTGAATGATGTTTATTGGCTCAGTGAAACGTTCAAAATCCATTTAGTTATAATATGATCAGAAAAAAGTAGTTTTCCAAATTTTCTAAAAATCGCTCTTTTTTAACACAATTTAACTCCTTATGCATTCCACTAAACACTAATATCATGTTTAAATATATAATTTATGTATTATTCCCTAAGATAATTTATATAAATTATAAAAGTTGCTGGAAAGTGGTGTGAAAGAATCTGAAAACATTTTGTTGTCTTATATTGGCGTGTTCTTATTAACTATGTCTTAAGTGCACAGTTTATCAAACAAGAAGATTAACATTCGTCAACCCTTAAAATCTTATATGTTATCTTGCTGGGTGAATGGGTGAATCTTTAAGAACAGCTAGTATCTATATGACAAATGGTGTTTTCTAATCAGAGACATTACTGTCTCAGACACTACGTACTTCGACCACAAGCTCATTGAAGTGCAAACTAACATCAATAACGGTAGTAGGCCCAAGAGAAACAACAAGCGAGAAGGGCTATTCAATAAATTCAATTTTAATAATAAAACCCGAAACGCTATGCCCGAAACGCTTTGCGTAATAGTGGCTTTAGGCATTGTATGTACTAGCTAAACAGGGAACTTACAAACATTCACTGGGAAAATGTTCTAGGTAATAAAAATCCTACACAAGGAAAAGCAAAAACCACTGGATTGAATTGGACCTATTCGTACTAGTGAAGGTTCATATACTGAGGATGACAAAGAAATTAGTGAAATCCTAAAAACGCAGCATGAGGACATGTTTAGCACTCCGATACAAAGCATGAAAGTGGAGGATCCGGACAACTTCTTTATGGGTGATATCCAAACCCCTCTAAATATTACTGATATCAACACGAGTGTGACAGATTTTGATAGAGAAATTGACAATGTGCCCATGCATTCAGCCCCGGGTCCAGACTCATGGAATTCAATATTTATAAATAAATGCAAAGTGCCAGTAGCACAGGCACTCAGTATAGTGTGGAGGAAGAGCTTGGACACGGAAAAGATACCAGAGGCTCTTAAAGCAGAAGACATAGCTCCTCTACACATGGGAGGTAGCAAAGCATTGGCAAAGAATTATAGACCAGTTGAACTAACATCCCACATAATAAAATTATTTGAGAGTGATCAGGAGTCAGGTTACTAGTTTTATAGAGACCAATGACCTCCACAATCCAGGCCAACATGGATTTAGAGCAGGAAGATAGAAATATCTCTTACAGCTATCTCTCATGTCCTCTACTTGTACAGTACAGCTACTTGACCATTACACAAAATCACTGAGATATGAGATAATGATGATACTAACCTCATCTACTCAGACTCCAACCCACTCATATTAAATAATGATGTAAACAATAAATGTAGGCTTATTAGGCAAATTGGGCCTTGCATAGTAGGCTGAGAAGTGCGTTCTGGCTACTAGGTACGACATATGTATATATATATATATATATATATATATATATATATATATATATATATATATATATATATATATATATATATATATATATATATATATATATATATATATGTATATATATATATATATATATATATATATATATATATATATATATATATATATATATATATATATATATATATATATATATATATATATATATATATGTCGTACCTAGTAGCCATAATGCACTTTTCAGCCTACTATGCAAGGCCCGATTTGCCTAATAAGCCAAGTTTTCCTGAATTACTATATTTTCTCTAATTATTTTCTTATGAAATGATAAAGCTACCCATTTCAGTATGTATGAGGTCAATTTTTTTTTATTGGAGTTAAAATTAACGTAGATATATGACCGAACCTAAAAAAAGGTACCACCTTTTGTGAGGGTACCACCTCTGGTGCCAATGTGGGGACCCATAGCCTCGGAGAAGAAAATAAAAAGTATTCAGAGAAGACCTTGTGGTTTCTCAATGAACACTAATATTATCTTCTCCTACCACCCCCATTCTTTTGTATGTACACATTTATATTTACTTTATTTGAACTTTGTTACAAAAAAGGAGTTACATATGGGTTACAAAGATGGTTATCATAGGTTGTTGAGTTCCTCCAGCTCCTCAGGTGGCGGGCAGGAACCCTGGATGAAGTGCGCATTTCCCCTCTGTATCGCCACACTGAGGCGCTGGAAAAGAAAGCTTATATATATATATGTCGTACCTAGTAGCCAGAACGCACTTCTCAGCCTACTATGCAAGGCCAAATTTGCCTAATAAGCCAAGTTTTCATGAATTATTTGTTTTTCGACTACCTAACCTACCTAATCTAACCTAACCTAACTTTTTCGGCTACCTAACCAAACCTAACCTATAAAGATAGGTTAGGTTAGGTTAGGTAGGGTTGGTTAGGTTCAGTCATATAACTACGTTAATATTAACTCCAATAAAAAAAATTAACCTCATACATAATGAAATGGGTAGCTTTATCATTTCATAAGAAAAAAATTAGAGAAAATATATTAATTCAGGAAAACTTGGCTTATTAGGCAAATCGGGCCTTGCATTGTAGGCTGAGAAGTGAGTTCTGGCTACTAGGTACGACATATATATATATATATATATATATATATATATATATATATATATATATATATATATATATATATATATATATATATATATATATATATATATATATGTTTAATAATATTTATTATAAACAAATTGATGGAGTAGCAATGGGGTCTCCTTTAGGTCCTGCACTGGCTAATGCTTTTTTGAGTTTTCACGAAATAAATTGGCTTGATAATTGTCCTTCGGCCTTCAAACCAGTCTTGTACAGGAGATATGTAGATGACACTTTTTTGTTGTTTAGGGACCAGTGTCATATTGAGAAATTTAGAGAGTATCTTAATGCACAACATGTGCGGTTTACTGCAGAGTGTGAAGTTGATAATTCATTGTCGTTTCTTGATGTAAAAGTGAATAACCTCAATGGGTTCAACACTAATGTTTTTAGGAAACCAACCTTTACTGGTTTAGGTTTAAATTTTAATTCCTTTGTTCCTGATATTTTAAAGAAAAATGCTATTAACACTCTACTGAATAGGGCCTTTGTTTTATGTTCTAATTGGAATAACTTTCATCAGGAAATTAATTTTCTTGTGAAATTTTTTTCAAATAATGGTTATCCTGTGCATATGGTTTATACTTTTATAAGGAATTTCTTAAATAAGAAGTTTCACCCATCGTGTAGGATTTCTACAGTGGAAAGGGATCTTAAATATATTAAATTACCATTTTATGGCAGTATTAGCTTTTCTGTAAGGAGTCGTTT
>NC_091160.1:48802026-48882026 GCF_040958095.1 Procambarus clarkii | reverse complement strand
GGTGATGACTTCAACCCAAGGTTCAGCGGTTATCGCAAGTTCTCCCTGCCCCATGGGGAAAGAAAACGGGGTCTCACCACTTTTGTAAATAACAACATTCCCGCACAGATTATTGATGACATCCACATGGGGGATGACTATGAATCCCTGGGAGTAACCCTTTACTTAAACAATAATGCCGTACATATAATCAACCTATATGTGTATTACGGACCCGAGCCCAGCGTCGTAACACGGAGCTGTGACGACCACGCCATCTGTGAGTCAGCTCCCGAAACCCCCTCCAAATGGACGGCGCCATCTAGTGAGGACAGGGTATACCGGCCACAGGGGCTGGTTTCCCGTCTTGATCAGCTAGTAACGTACCCGCTGCTGACCTCTGGTGAGGTGACGCTAAGACAGCAACGCCATCTATGGAGTGGATAGGTGGGCGTTTGTGTCTAAGCCTGTAAGTGAGGTGCCCTAGGGTGTCCCTAGTACTGATGACGTGTCTGATTACAGAGTCGACCTGGGACTGCTGGATTGGACGATGGGCAGTCTACCCAAGGCGGCCATAGTCTCTCCACGTGTTTGCTGCAGAAGCTGTGAGTTGCTCCCGGACGAACACTGCTGAGAGTGTTAGCCTGCCTGTGACGTGGCAGAGTTGAGGAATCGTCGTACCCGGGGGTTGACTGGTGAAAGAGACTAGCCACTGTGGTGAGGAGAGTGATCTGTGGAATCACACGAGGCTCCTGCCTAGGGCTCGCAACCCTAGTATCGGTCGTGGAGTGGCCTATGCAGCGGAGCTGATTGGAACCTGCGAGCTACAGGCTGGATTTGTGGTTGAAGGCCTCCACGACGGTGCACCCAGTGGGACTGTGATTTGGCTGGCCTGTGACCAGGGTAGATTCGCCTAGAGAATTGAAGGATTCATCGTGGGCCACAAAGAAGAGAACCAGGGATACTCATCGTGAGTACCGTGAAACATCCTGAGTCTTCGGAGGAAGACAAGTTATTGTACATAAGTGTAGTTATAGACCCAGCGAGTGACTGTGAGATATTTATTTATTGTGGTGGTTAATATATATATATATATTTATTAGTGTATTTGTATCCCTACCCCTTTAATTTACTTGCATTATGGAACACACCCCTTGAAAGCCACTACTAACTTGGGGCCGGATTCCCAAATTCTAATAACAACAGAAAAGAACCCGGTTACGCCCCAGTAGGGCCGTAACAATGTGCCACAGAGTAAACTTGACCTTGACACACTGCCTGAATTTGTTAATGAAGAACCTACCCTGCTGGTCGGTGACCTGAATGTCAGACACCCACACTTTGGGGCCAACTGTCATCAGCCCAATGTCAATGGACGGAAACTGTCACTCTTTGTCAGGGGAAGTGAAAACCTTAGGGTCCTGGGTGATGAACAGCCAACTCACCTCAGAGGAGGAAGATTAGACTATGCTCTCCTGCTGAATGCACAGGACACGGATGCCAGTACACACATTGTGCACAGATTATGTAGTGACCACTGGGCACTAATTACCACCGTCGACATGAGCAAGAGAAGGAAAGAGACAAATAAACGCACTTCATAAACAGGATGAGTGACTGGTTCACGGAATACCAAATCCCAGAAAACGTTGATACATTTGTTGATGACCTTAATCACCAAATTGAGAGCTCTCTCAGAGTTCCGCGCCATACGCCTGGGCGAAGTAACCCTCAGAGGAAGAAAATAAAATGGTATGAGAACGATTACATAAAGATGTTTAACGCAAATGTACGAGACACGAGTAGAGAGTACCGGAGACATCCCACTGAAAGTAACCAAGAGTTGTTTAAAACTGTGTGTCAAGTAGCCAGGGAAGAGAAGATTAAAGAGTGGGAAAGACAATGGCTTGAGTTCACTAGCTCTATCGGACGGGAAACATCTGCAAGACAAGTGTGGGCAAAAATTCAGATAGCTAAGGGGGGCAGAACCCGGCCTGCGGCGCACAAAGACCCCCAGGGTAAGGCTGAAGAACTAATTCACAAGTGGAGTGATGCAGCATCCTCCTCCTCCCTCCTTGCAGAAATTAGCAGGGAACAGCTCCTGCGGCATGATGACAGAAGAATTAGAATAACAAGAGCACTGTCTAGTGATGACGAATATGGGGAACCAATCACAGCCCAAGAAGTAAGGGGCGCTATGAAAAAGGGTAAAAGTACTGCACCTGGTGAAGATGGCGTCACCTACGACATACTCAATGCACTGTGTGAAGTGTCTGGGAATCCACTACTCCACCTGTTTAACAAATCATTCCTAAGTGGAGTGTTGCCCACACAATGGAAACACGCAATAATTGTTCCCATACTGAACCTAATGACCCTGGTAATTACAGACCTATCAGTCTCGTGTCATGCACTTGCAAGATGCTTGAATGGATCATCCTAAACCGACTGTTGCACAAAATAGGCAGGTTAAGGGAGGGGGTCAATGGATTTGTTAAAGGACGGAGCACAGCAAATTGTATAGTTAATTACTTGGCTAATGACACGGCTAGGTATTTTGTATTTGTTGACATCAAAAGGAGCCTTCGACAAAGCACAGGGGATTGCGATCCTAAACGAGCTTGCATGCATGGGTGTCAAGGGGAGAATCATGAAATGGGTTGAAGACTACCTCACAGGAAGGAAATCCAAGGTTTGCTTCAATGACGCAGTCTCCAGAACAATGAATATGGAACTCGGGACCCCCCAAGGCGGAGTCTTAAGCCCTACACTATTCAATGTACTTATGAACGCCATTGCCAATATTGATTTTCCGGAAGGAACACAACAAGATTTCCCCATTTTGCACCCGCAAGATAACGTAAGCTTTTAAGGGTTGATAAATGTTAATCTTCTTGTTTGAGGAGCTGTTCACTTGAGACAGTTAAGCAAGTCCCAGCTGTGTCTGGGTACAAGTGACAGGATGAACAACGCAGCGGGTTTTCTTCCTATTGGGGAGTGTTGTACATTCTGCTATGGCGGTATGTTCACTCACAAGATGAGTGGCGCTGCCCAATAAACTCGCCCCTCGGGGCAAAATTAAAATTAAAAAGTGGGATATGCAGAAGATGTCCTAATACAAGCTCCCACCTTGGGAAAAATTTAACAGTCCATTGAACTCTTTGGAAGGAAATGTATTGAGCTCGGTTTCACTCTCTCCACAAACAAGACGAAGGCATACTCCCATGACAAGCGGAGAGCAAATGAAGAACTGCAAATTAATGGTGTAACACTTGAATGGGTTGACCACTATCGGTACCTTGGCGTCACTGTCGGCTCTAACAAGGGGAAGAAAGAGACGATCAATCAACTCATAGGAACATGCAAAAGTCGACTCAGGGCACTGAAAGCTATGACCTGGAATGGACATGGAGCCTCTATTGCCGTGCTTAAAATGATGTACACAGTCTATGTGCGCTCGGTTATAGACTATTCCGCACCAATTCTGTGCACCTACTCCCAAAGCGATATGATAAGACTTAAAAGCATTCAAAATGAAGTCATGACAATCATTCTTGGAGTTCCAAGGACTGCCAAAACGTCTAATCTACGAGAGGAGTTGTCCCTTCCCAGTGTTAAAAACAGAATTCAGGAGCTGAATGCTAATCTTGCAATTAGGATAGCCAGAGATCCCCATTACAATGATATTGCTAAGAAAAAAACTGAGATCTGTGGTACTTTCAGGGGGGAAACAGGAGAAGCAAAAAATGTCATCACAGATCAGTCTGCTACCTCGAAGAGCTTCACATGCTTGAGCAAGCCCGTGAGCTCCTGCCTGTAGAGAGGTTACCTCCCTGGGAGGATGACTCATGCAAGATCATCATCAATGAAATGGCAACGAAAAAATCCAACATGTTACCACAAGAAATGAGGCACAAGTATCTCGAGGAAGTTTATAAAGAAGCCGGAGATGAACTAGATCAAATCTACACTGACGGGTCATCTAATCCTGTCAATGGCAGGGCTGGTGCAGCATACACGGTAATAATACTTTCCAACGCAGAAATGAAGAAAAAGCACGTATTGAGAACTATGCCTCTTCAACGCAAGCAGAGCTAACTGCCATTGTTATGGCGTTAAGGTTTCTTGAACGGAACACTAATGATGCAGTGATTTGCACCTATTCAAAAGCAGCACTGCAAAGCCTAAGTAAAAATTGGGCAGAAAATCTTGCAATAGTCGCTGAAATTAAGAGAGCTGTGAGAGTACTTACCAATCAGGGAAGAGTCATCAACTTTCTGTGGATCCCCTCCCATGTCGGAATATGTGGGAATGAACGAGCAGATGTGCTGGCTGCTGAAGGCGCTGAAGGAGACCATATTGAATACTTAATACCCAAGACTCTACTACAAATTAGAGGTATTGTCAGGCAACATCACCGTGACAAGGTAACTGAGAAAAGGAGGATAGAAGCACAAACCAGTGAATCTTGAGTTATCTTGAGATGATTTCGGGGCTTTAGTGTCCCCGCGGCCCGGTCCTCGACCAGGCCTCCACCCCCAGGAAGCAGCCCGTGACAGCTGACTAACACCCAGGTACCTATTTTACAGCTAGGTAACAGGGGCATAGGGTGAAAGAAACTCTGCCCATTGTTTCTCGCCGGCGCCCGGGATCGACCCCGGGACCACAGGATCACAAGTCCAGGGTGCTGTCCGCTCGGCCGACCGGCTCCCTATACGATGGTACAATCTATACGATGGTACAACATGGTTGCAGCTGGCAATCCCAATCATTATGGTCGAAGAGGAGGAGGACGAGGGAGAGAATCAGTAATAGCGAGAATCCGTCTTGGATACAAATATCCATGGAGATATGGAATGGAAACAACAGCTGATCAGCGAAGTTGCAGAATCTGTGGTGAGAGTGATGGACACCGCCTTGACCACTATCTACGTGAATGGGAACACCTGAAAGATATCTGAAGTATGTGTAGATAATAAACCCCACATTGTTTGAGTTAGGAAAACACTATTTGTCAAATATTGATACTGTTCTTAAAAGATTTCCCAATTTTGCACCCGCAAGATAACGTAAGCTTTTAAGGGTTGATAAATGTTAATCTTCTTGTTTGAGGAGCTGTTCACTTGAGACAGTTAAGCTGTGTCTGGGTACAAGTGACAGGATGAACAACCCAGCGGGTTTTCTTCCTATTGGGGAGTGTTGTAAATGCTGCTATGGCGGTATGTCTACTCACAAGATGAGTGGCGCTGCCCAATAAACTCGCCCCTTAGGGCAAAATTTTAAATTTAAAGAAATCACTTCCTAATGCATTCCATTTGTCAACCACCCTTGTCAGAAAATCCGACACCATTTAATAATATTACATGAAATTGCAGATATTGTTGTTGTTGTTGTTGAGTTAGGGGCGACGACGATCGTGAGATCGGATGCGCCCCAGCGTACCCGTGAAGGGTGAATCGCAAAGCCAGGAAAGGCGAAATGCTAAGCCAAAACGTGAAACGAGTGACGCCAAGCACTAGAAACTAATATGCCACATGGCAAAGCTACGCACAAAGGGAGAGGCAGAAGCACATAATAGAACAGGGCGAACAAACAGCCAGAAGGGCACACAGCATGTCAGAGCAAATACACAAGAAATCAGAGCACATACTTGCCCGGGAACTTGGCCCGCGGGAATCTTACATTGAACGCCTCCCAGAGCACCCATTGCCAAGGGTCTTGTCCATCCACCGGGGACGCCATAACATCCGGAACCGGGGCAACAAACGCCCGCAAACTGGGGACCCAGATTGTAGAACTCATGAGGCGAGAAGTCGCCACTCGCCCCCACAGGAAGGGAACTTGCCCCCCACGAAAGCAACCCGGTCCGTCAGCCAGCAGTAACTCGGCAATCTTCGACCAGTGACCCGGTGGCATCACAGACGCCGGCAACACGTCCCCCAGGGCCCCAACGCGCACCCGCACCACAGGGATACTCGCGGCCCCGGACACACCACCAGACGACAGCAGGGAACCCGGACGGCACGCATCCTTCCGTAACGTCACCACCAGGCCACGCCCAGCACCAGAGTCCACACCATCCCTGGCAGCGGAAGGCACCACCCCCCACTGTGGAGAGTCCCCCGGCGGAGAAAGAAATGAAGGCATATCCGAGACACAGGCACCAGGTCAGGCAGGCACATGGACCTCCGCCACCACGAACCGCGGAGACATCGACGCATCCGTATCCACACTGTCAACATCCGAAGCCCCACAGTCACGGAAGTCACCAGCGTCGGCCCAGGAAGAAGACGAACGCCGGGAACGTTTGGGCACCGGCCGGATATTGTCAGAGCCGGTAAGTGACCCAGAAACACGGGTACCACGAGCCGAAGGAACCGACGCCAGGACGGCAGCAGCCTCAACCACAGGGCGAACCGGGCCACACACAGCAGGAGGTTCCGCAGCCACCCCAGCACCAAGCACATCCAGGACCCGGGTCACGGACACAGGGCCAGGCGCAGCATCAGAAGACAAGGGAGAAGACAGCGACGTCACACAGGGAGCTCCAGGAAGGCCCACGGGAGCAGCTGGGACAGCGACAGGATCAGGCAGACCAACCGACGGTATCTCAAGAACCGGAGGAGGGACAGCAACAACCGGAGGAACGGCAGGCGCCGCCGGGGAAGCTGCAGCAGCGAACGGGACGCTCACCTCCTCACCCCCAGAGTCCTCCTCCAGAGGGAGCGGCGGGAAATCCTCCTCACGGAACAAGTGCACAGGAGCGACCGGATCAGCAGTACACCCGGCAGCCTGATGCCCCAACAAGCCACACCGGAAGCAAGTATGGGGTTGCCGGGCATAAAACACACGCACGTAGTACCCCAACAGCCGGACAGAGCACGGTATGTCCGATCTCAGTCGCATCCCGAGGGTCCGAATGTTGGTCTTCACACCCGAATACGTGCCAGACGACAGGGAGTTCATCCGCACACTGACGACGGAGCCGTACCTCTGGAAGAATCGCCGGAGGAGAGTCTCAGGAAACTCCATGGGGGCGCCATGAACACTGACATACGTCACAGCACCACTACGGTCTGAAATGGTCACAGAACCGGTGCCGTCCCATAACTGCAAAATACGTCCCTCGTACCTCCGTAAGAAAGCACGGTACACCGCCTCACCCACAAACTTGATAACAACACGGTGAGCAGTTACCAGCTCAATGCCATATACGTCCCCAACCGGGACACGAAGCATGTCACTCAACACCACGTCCACCAGCGGGTAACCAGCACGGCCAGTAAACTCCAATCCGATGGAGTTTAACCGAACGACAGCGGGAATAGGGCCGCCCATCGCAAAACACGCCACGTCTCCACCACCAGGAACAGCAGGGAGGGTAAACACCCCCACACCCCCTGCCCACGAAAACGCCAACGACCACAAACTGCCGGGGCGGACAAGCGACACGTCCTCACTCAACGGCAGCGCAGGTGGACTCGGCAGATATTGTTGCTGCATAGTATACACAAGTTAACCCATAGAAAATGTAGCTTGTAGTGGAATTTTCCGTCTATAGAAAACGGGATATCATTGCCACATACTATTATAAATTCACCACCTATTATGGTGGGAATTATTCTTAAATACATTAGTCTTTGGACTTTTTACATCTTAAAAACATCTCATATAAATTAACTTAATTATTAGAATCAAAATAAAGTAAATGTGACCCTTCTATCACTTACTGACATCTCGACAAAGTAGGCCAGGCGTCAGTGGGGAAGGAGAGGTCAGCCATTGTTTCTACGACCAGAGGCGCATGGGAGTAAACAGCTCCTATCGTTTCTCTTAGACGAAGTGTAATGGAGATCATATTAGTGCTCTACCATCATCAACACGCTGTCAACAATAATCAAGGGAAGTGTTCTGCCGAAACCCATTTATCTAATCATTTTTGGCCATTAATGTCAGGTAGAGATAGGGCGAACTGGTTAGAATGCGAACTCGCCTCATACAAATGATAATTAAGCCTTGGTCTTTATGATTCATTATACAGTGTTTTCTCTGATATACCTGTCATATATTAGGATTCTGACTTTACAGCTAGCGCCCTTTGACAGGAACAAGAAGAGGAAACAAGCTTGGTATATCAGTTACTGGGTGATGGAAGCAGCCTCAAATGGGGATAAATTGGTGTTTACATCATAGTTATATCTGGTGGACTAAGCCTGCTGTATAATAAGATAAGGAACCTCTTCAATGTATATTAATATATGTAGTTTAATACTGTAGTTTGATTGGCTGCATATATATAAATTCAATATGAACCCCCCCCCCCTAATGTGTATGGATCGATTTGTGAGATTATTACAGAAATACAGTCCACTTAACATCATACAAATTGCTATCGAAATATATAAATTACCGTAAATATAAATTCTATATAAATTCATTGTTACGGCCCTCTCGGGACGCAACGGGGTTCTCACTCTGATGTTAGAGGAAGATATATGTATCCGTTCCCAAGCCAGTAGTGGCTATTAAGGGACGAGATCCGTGACGCAAGTAACTTAAAAGGGAGTAGGGAAAGAAAGTTAAGAACTTAATATTATAATGTTCACCAACACCATTTAAATATATAAAAGTAAAACGTACACAAGGGGGAGGGGTATTAACACTTTACAAAGGGGATCATGCACAATCTAGTCTTCTGTTGAAGACTCTTGATCACGAAGCTAGGTGCTGAGTCCGCGGTGCTTTCTTCGTGGCCTCAAGACGTGTCTTCTAAGAATGCCGAGCCTACCCTGGCCACAGGTCAGCCAAAACACAGGTCCACTGGGGGCACCGTCGTGGAGGCCGTCAACCACACGTCCAGCAGGTCTGCTGGCAGGTACTGAGCCACCAAGGCTGGTACGGCCACTCCACGAACGATAAAAGGGGTACGCCCTAGACAGGAGTCTCGTGTGATATCACCAATCACCCTCCTGTCCTCAATACCCCAGTGGATTATCGTCTCCAACCGTCGGTCCCGGGTAAATCCTTCCACTGCCACTCCACTGGCAGGCTTAACACACCACAGTGTTCTTCCGGGGGGACGACGTCACGACAGCTGCAGCAAACTTCACAGTATGGAGACTGGCTGCCTCGGGTAGACTGACTCCACCTTCAACACAGTGGTCCCAGGTCGGCTCTGTAAGCAGACACGTCATCAATAACAGGGACACTAATACATCTCACTTACGGGCCCGGGCACAAACACCTGACGTATCCAGTCCATAGATGGCGCTGTCATCGGAGCACCACCTCACAAGAGGTCAGGAGCGGCGGTGTTGAGCGCTGAACCAGACTGGAAACTGGTCCTCGAGGCCAGTACTCGCTGTCCTCACTAGGTGTCGTCGTCCGTTTGGCGGGGGTTTCGGGAGCTGACCCACAGATGGCGTGGTTGTCACTGCTCCTTGCTCGGACGCTGGATCCGGGTTCGTAACACCTCCCCACCAAAAAGAATTTGGTTTGGGGTTCTATAAAAAGAAACACAAACCAAATTAGTACGATGACACAACTCCAAATGGACACACATGCATTATAATCTGGAATGGTGAGGCTGTCTCGTCCACAGAACTGTCCTACTGGGCAATTCCGACACAACGGGAACTTGAAGATTGAAGGCAATGATCTGCCCGACGTAATCTTCCACGTCTCCTCTGCGATGGCAAACAGGGACATCATCTCACATCTCTCCAGGAAGGATCGGTGTAGACACGATCTGGGGCGACTCGACACTTCCCTGCGTCGTGGCACCGATGATGGCTGACCACAGACGGTATTTCTAGTACCGGTCCGGTGGTCCTTCAGGGAGTCGGGCACCTGGAATACAGGGGTCTGATAATTCAGAGTGACAGCGACAATGGGCAAGTCAGTACTTACTATACACTCCTCTACTAGGCCCACACCTAGTTCCAACAGGGCTGCTTGCTCACCGAAGATGGCATTCGCTCTGCCCCCGTCAGGTCGACCAACGTTCCGTATAACGCTGTATTGAGGCTCAGCAATCACGCGGGGGGTGTCAACCTGTCGGAAACAGTCACTCATATTATCACTTGTCGTACCCCCTGTATCAACTATTACCTCCCAGGTCCCTTCTTCAACTGCAACACTTGCAGTACAAATCTCCAATCCCTGGGACCTTTTCACGATGTTCATGGGAGCCATCATTCTTCGGGTCGTCCACTGATCCTTACTGAGAACACAAACGAGAATAAAACAAAATACTGCTAGGAAACGTTTGGTCATCTGAGGGATAAGCTTCCTGAACTTGTCATGTCCATAGCCGGCAACATCCATAAGCCTGGCTTGGACCGAAGAGGGCACTAGACCTTTTGAACACCCGTCACATACCTCTGACGTCTGGGGAATCTCTGGCTGGTTCACTACATGCTGTAACTTGCCATACCGCAAGCACACATCCGCTCTTTGCTCCAGACTCGTTGGTATCCGTGGGTGCCTGCACACAAGGCCTCTCTTCAAGCTCAGGTACTTCTTCCATCGTAACCTCATGTTCCTTGTCGAGAGAATCAGGAGACACTGCTAGAACGTTCTTAATCTGTAGGCGAGAGGACAAATTAAACATAGTTACATCCGGGTCTGTCTTTACCTGGACATTACCATTGCCTGTTACCTCAGACCTTGCTGCTCCGGTAGACTCGTCCGCTATCTTGGGATGATTGGTGCTCCAATCGGTCACCAAGTCGTTGGCTAGTACCACGTCAATCCCAGCCACAGGGAGGGTATCGACTACTGCCAACTCACATGTGCCGCTGAAATAAGGCGAGTCAAGATGTACTGGCACTAAGGGGGCGATGTACTGCGTCCTAGGAAACCCAACCAGGACAACCTTTTGTCGCCCATCCACACTTACTCCCTCGGGTAACGAGCTCTTCACGATCAGGGACTGGGCTGCTCCACTATCTCTGAGCACTACAATTGATCTACCAGTATGATCACTCGTTACATACCCGGTTGAAGTGTGAGGGGCCAACAAACTTGGTCCTTCCTGCGTCGTCGTCGACTGGCTTCCTGCTGGTGATGTTCCACAGCTCATCAACATCACCTCCCTTCGTGCGCTGCCACCTCTTCTGCCTCGGCACCTAGCAGCTACGTGCCCTTTCTGCCCACAAGTCCAGCACACCATATTCCTCCTTGGACTACGGTGTTTCGGACTACTAGGACTTGTTCTTCGGGGGCTACTTGGGGGCGTCTTCTTATCGCTTCGTGGGACGGGAGTCTCTTCATCGTCCTGAGGTCTGTCAAACCGGCGCTGGTAATTCCTTGGGACGTACTTAGCAGACGGCCTATGAGTCAAGATGTACTCTTCAGCCATGGTGGCTGCCGCACTCAAGGTCTCTACCTGCTGTTCCTCTAGGTACGTCTTCAGGTCTCCAGACAAACAATCCTTGAAGTCCTCGAGCAGAATCAGCTGCTCGAGGTCTGCCTTGGTCTCCACCTTCCGAGAGGCACACCATTCCTGGAAAAGTCGCTCCTTGATCGTGGCGAATTCGGTGAAAGTGTGCTCCGAGGTCTTCTTCAGGTTTCTGAACTTCTGCCTGTACGCCTCAGGTACCAATTGGTACGCCATGAGCACCACTTTCTTCACCATATCGTAATCGCCGGAGTCGTCAAGGGATAACGTAGAGTAGGCGATTTGGGCCTTCCCAGTCAAGACTGACTGTATCATGATGGCCCAATTCTCCCTTGGCCACTCCAAAGAGGCAGCGACTTTCTCGAAGGCTGCGAAGAACTTCGAAACCTCTCTCTCGTTGAATTTGGGGACCATTTTGATATTCCTTACCGGATCGAAACCGCTTACTCCAGTTTGTCTCTGTCCAGCGCCTAGTCGTAATACTTCTAGTTCATGTTGTCTCTGTCTTTCTTTTTCTTCTCTTTCTCGTTCTTCTCTCTCTCGTCTCTCTTCTCTTTCTCGTTCTTCTCGTTCTCTTTCTCGTTCTTCTCTTCTTTCTTCTCTTTCTCTCTCTTCTCTCTCTCGTTTCTCTTCTCTTTCTAATTCTAAACGCCTCATCGCCAATTCCTTTTCTTTCATCTCCATTTCTTTATTTTTCATCTCCACTTCTTTATCTTTTAATTCTCGTTCTAATTCTAACTTCTTCCACTCTATCTCGCGATTGATCTCTAGGGCACGCATTTTGACTGTTAGGAAGCTGATATTAAGCTCACCTGCATCACTGTCAATGTCACTGCCCTTATCTTCCTTTTCTGTGGAAGCTATTTCCTCACCTTCCCTTGTACTAGGAGTCTCGCCTTCCTGTTTCTCTTCTGCCTTCAGGTGCCGGTGAACCTTGGACAAGATCTCCACACGGGAATCACTGGCACGGATCTTGATCTCCAGGTAGGCGCTCACTAGTACAAGTTCCGGTTTGCTCAGATACTTTAATCTGGCAAGACAGTCCACTCTGTTCAGAAAAGCCTGAACATCGTCCAGATCATCGATGGTAGCTTTGTCTGCCATTGTCACAGATGGAACACTTTGCACTTAACACCTTGCTTACACGTTAGCACTTAACACACCGAGCACTGTTCTACGTCAATATTGCACTTTATCGCACCAAACTCTGCACCTGCCAATATTGCACGTAATCACTTCGGGCACCGCACTACCCAATATTACACTGAGTCCAAACGAACACTTCGCTCTACAATAGTGCACTAAATCACTGAGCACCGCACTAGTCAATATTGCACTTAATCGCTTAATCACAGCGAGCACCGCACTGCACAATATCGCACTTAGTCACTCTGAGCACCGCACAGGACGTATAACGTCACAATCGTCACACAGGGGGAATTATATACAGGGAGTACGCCACTTCACCACCCCTGTCAAACATACTTAACAAGGGGACGGATCCCGCTGGGGATGCCAATTATGTTACGGCCCTCTCGGGACGCAACGGGGTTCTCACTCTGATGTTAGAGGAAGATATATGTATCCGTTCCCAAGCCAGTAGTGGCTATTAAGGGACGAGATCCGTGACGCAAGTAACTTAAAAGGGAGTAGGGAAAGAAAGTTAAGAACTTAATATTATAATGTTCACCAACACCATTTAAATATATAAAAGTAAAACGTACACAAGGGGGAGGGGTATTAACACTTTACAAAGGGGATCATGCACAATCTAGTCTTCTGTTGAAGACTCTTGATCACGAAGCTAGGTGCTGAGTCCGCGGTGCTTTCTTCGTGGCCTCAAGACGTGTCTTCTAAGAATGCCGAGCCTACCCTGGCCACAGGTCAGCCAAAACACAGGTCCACTGGGGGCACCGTCGTGGAGGCCGTCAACCACACGTCCAGCAGGTCTGCTGGCAGGTACTGAGCCACCAAGGCTGGTACGGCCACTCCACGAACGATAAAAGGGGTACGCCCTAGACAGGAGTCTCGTGTGATATCACCAATCACCCTCCTGTCCTCAATACCCCAGTGGATTATCGTCTCCAACCGTCGGTCCCGGGTAAATCCTTCCACTGCCACTCCACTGGCAGGCTTAACACACCACAGTGTTCTTCCGGGGGGACGACGTCACGATAGCTGCAGCAAACTTCACAGTATGGAGACTGGCTGCCTCGGGTAGACTGACTCCACCTTCAACACAGTGGTCCCAGGTCGGCTCTGTAAGCAGACACGTCATCAATAACAGGGACACTAATACATCTCACTTACGGGCCCGGGCACAAACACCTGACGTATCCAGTCCATAGATGGCGCTGTCATCGGAGCACCACCTCACAAGAGGTCAGGAGCGGCGGTGTTGAGCGCTGAACCAGACTGGAAACTGGTCCTCGAGGCCAGTACTCGCTGTCCTCACTAGGTGTCGTCGTCCGTTTGGCGGGGGTTTCGGGAGCTGACCCACAGATGGCGTGGTTGTCACTGCTCCTTGCTCGGACGCTGGATCCGGGTTCGTAACATTCATATATATTAAAATATATAAATCTCACAGGTCGGTTCCCACAACCCTGACACTAAAAACGTTCTCTAATATCTCTGTGGCTCATTTGGGCACTCAGTTTCCACCTGTGTCCCATAGTGCATGTGCCCTTTGCGTTAAATAGACTGTCTATCTACCCTATTAATTCCCTTGAGAATCTTGAATGTGGTTATCATGTCCCCTCTAACTCTTTTGTCTTCCAGCGAAGTGAGGGTTAATTCCCGTAGTCTCTCCTCGTAGCTCATACCTCTCAGCTCGGGTACTAGTCTGGTGGCAAACCTTTGAACCTTTTCCAGTTTGGTCTTACCCTTGACTAAATATGGACTCCATGCTAAGGCTGTTACGGCCCGACTGGGGCGTAACCGGGTTCTTTTCTGATGTTATTAGAACTTGGGAATCCGGCCCCAAGTTAGTAGTGGCTTTGAAGGGGTGTGTTCCGTAGCGCAAGTAAATTAAAGGGGAAGGGATACAAATTCACTAAATTAAATATATAATTTCAACCACCAATAAATAAATATATAAACAGTCACACGCGGTTACTATGACTACACTTATGTACACAGAATGGTCTTCCTCTGAAGACTCAGGACGTTTCACAGTGCTCAAGACGAGTA
This sequence comes from Procambarus clarkii, assembly GCF_040958095.1. NCBI lineage: Eukaryota > Metazoa > Arthropoda > Malacostraca > Decapoda > Cambaridae > Procambarus > Procambarus clarkii. Next base: position 48,867,457 of record NC_091160.1, on the reverse strand, counting down.
GCCCTGGTTTTCTTCTTGTGGCCTCACGATGAATCCTTCGATTCCCTCAGCGAGTCTACCCTGGCCACAGGCCAGCCAAATCACAGTCCCACTGGGTGCACCGTCGTGGAGGCCTTCAACCATAAATCCAGCCTGTAGCTGGCAGGTTCCAATCAGCTCTGCAGCATAGGCCACTCCACGACCGATACTAGGGTTGCGAGCCCTAGGCAGGAGCCTCGTGTGATTCCGCTGATCACTCTCCTCTCTCAACACCCCAGTGGTTAGTCTTCTCCACCAGTCAGCCCCGGGTACGACAATTCCTGGTTCTGCCACGTCACAGGCAGGCTAACACCAACCTGTCCTCTTAAAAAGAACGTCAACAATTGCCGTTTGACTCTACGGCTGTTTTTGGACGTTATTTTGTCTTAAACTACGTCTATTTTCGCTTCCATGGACTATCTCTTGTTATACAATGAAATACCACACTCTTATTATTCTATAACTCACTGACTATGCTCTGATATATGTTCTTCAAGTAAAAATACATATATTTTTGCCTTAATTAGGCCTAATCCAGAAAATTCCAGCCCATCGATCTTTATATTTAGGAAAATATCTAATAAATTTGGAAATGAATTTTTCGTTCGCCGACAGTTTCCTGTTACTATTTAGTCTTTTATGCTTTAATGTCGCTGGTCATTGTGACTTTCCCAGGATTTATATATGTTTTGTAGTAGCATTTAGTCACACTACAGTAATTTAACTAATGGGAAACCTTTATAGTCGTCGTAAATTAGTAATAATCATTTATCAAATAATAAATTAGCAAACATGAACAACTTCTTATGTTACGACTTTTCGGGTAAGCCGTTCTGTTTACTTACAACCCCAATGTTTCAAAAAACACAATACTTTTAATATATAAGTGACTAAGTATGCTCTAATACATGGTCCTCAATGAAAATTATGTTTTTTTTTTGTTAATTTGTCCATAATGAATAAGATTCGTTATTGTTGATCTTTATATTAAGAAAAACATCTAAGAATTTTGGTATTGAATTTTCGTTTAAATAAAGTTTCCAGTTACTATTTCCTAGTTATCCTTAAATGTAGGTGGTCATTATTTTACTGTTATGTATATAGAAATTTAGCATTATGCATTTATAATACAGAACAATTTGGTCGTTCCACTGCCTCAAAATTATATAAAATACATTGTGACAAATACTTGATAATTAAAATCAGAGTTTTTTGACAACTATAAAAAATCCTGTTGAAATCATGCCGTTTTGAGTTGTCATACGCTTCTTAGTAAATAATATTGTGTAATGTTTGGCACAATTTATCACTGTATTTACAAACTGTTTAGGTATTAATGTATTCATTTTTTTTAATGTGTAATATGTTACTTAATCCTAAACTTCTTTTGCAACATTTATATCAGTTATAAATAATTGTCGCGAAACGGCGTATGAAAAAAAAAATTTCCCCAAATGAAATTAGTGTATCGGCGATCGAGCGGCCATATTTATAAGTGTATACTCTTGTCACTGTTCTGACATTAGTTTTCGATGTACGTATTTCATTTTTGTACCAATGTGTTCGCAATAGAATGTTCTAGAAGAGCATAAGTATAAAACGTCACATAAGGATGTGTTCGACCGGCAACATATATAAAAACTACGTCGATTATACTCGTCGTGTCAATAATACAATTGTTTTACCACGCTGATTCAATGCCATACTGTTTTCTCAAATAAGCTCTTCGGCTATTAGAGAAAACGTAAATTTCATGGCGAACATTTGTAAACTATCCCCAAGTAGATCTGATCGAAATTGGAATTTATACAAATATTTATTCTCGTGTTGCCCGCCACTGTCACCCTTGAGTAACCAGAAACGGATATACAGTAAAAACTAGGCTAACTCATCCTAATCCTTGCACAAGCCCTCCAGAATTTCTTTATTGAAGATCAGCAAAAAATGATTGCGCAGCTCATATTATACAGTTTAAGAATGAGATTTCCTTGTTCTAAAGGAATGAAAATAACACTGCCTTAATCTCAGTCGATTAAGGCAGTGTCTGGGAAGCTCCCGGTGCCCGTGCCTGGTGCTCATGCACCAGGCACGGGCGATAGTGAACGTTTAATTGTTCTTTTAGTGTAAATAACGGAATAAAATGTAAGACATAGTCTGCAGATCTTTTTCCAGATGTCTTTTATTTTTTTTCCTAAAGAAAACTAAGATATTGCGAATTTTGCTTAACAAGTACATTAATTATTAACTTAATAACTTTACAGTCTCCGTGGTGTAGTGGTAAGACACTCGCCTGGCGTTCCACGAGCGCTATGTCATGGGTTCGTATCCTGGCCGGGGAGGATTTACTGGGCGCAATTCCTTAACTGTAGCCTCTGTTTAACGCAACAGTAAAATGTGTACTTGGATGAAAAAACTATTCTTCGCGGCAGGGGATCGTATTCCAGGGACCATAGGATTAAGGACTTGCCCGAAACGCTACGCGTACTAGTGGCTGTACATGAATGTAACAACTCTTGTATATATCTCAAAAAAAAAAAAAAAAAAAAAAAAAAATTGTCGTTATTATTGTTATAATTAAAAGAATTACATCTTGTTTTTTGCTTATGTACAAAACATAGTCTAATAACCACAGTTCGTTGCCCCTAAATCAGTACAACATAACCAGTTTACTCATGTCATCGCCCCTAAATCAACAAAAACAACCAGTGTATTTTTGTAAATAATTATATCTTATGATTTCTTAGCAATGGTAAGACATTTTTAAGACTCTAACCTTCGTAAGAAGGTATGCTTGTATACGAACTGAACGACCGGGCTTCACAACAAAAACATGGCCACATGAGTTGGATTATTCCGGTAATATTGAACTACTGTTCATTGTTATTAGTTTAACAATACTGTTAGGGAATGTCAAAAGAGTTAGGGAATGTCATAAGAGTTAGGGAATGTCATAAGAGTAGTCACAGGGCACCTAAAGATACCCAGCTTCTGGGTACGGGATCTTTGCCCGAAACGCTATGCGTGCTAGTGCCTTTACAATAATAATAATAATTTATTTAGGAAAAATATATACATAGATGCAGAGTTACAGTACAAACATTCTGTTTGATTTATAGATAGAGGTAGTACATACAATACCTAAAGCCACTAGTACGCATAGCATTTCGGGCAAGATTGTAAAATCATCATTATTCCTATTTTCTCTCTTAACCCCCAGTGTACCTTCTCGTATATTAATAAATAAATAACCAGGGTTTTTTATGCGGCTGTGCTAAAAGCCTGACGTAAAATAAATCATTGTGTCGGAGAACAGGAAGCTACAAATTAGGCTTATATTGAGGTTCCCCCCTCCCCCCTTTCCCCCCAATTACAGGTCTGTCTAATTACCACAAGCTACCACAAGCTACACAAGCTTCACAAAGCTTCCTGGCAATACGTTAGTAATGAATAAATATGATATGTTAGGCTGACCTAACCTAACCTAACCTAATCAAACCTAACCAAATCTAACCTAACCAAATCTAACCTAACCAAATCTAACCTAACTTAACCAAACCAAACCAACCCTAACCTAACCTAACCTAACCTAACCTAACCGATGGTTGGATCGTCGACTTGATTTGGTGTCACCATTTCTTTATTTTCGTCTAATTTCTTTATAAAAAGATACTTTTTCAGATTAAAATTATGTTTTTTCGTGTTGTACATTCAGTACCAACATTATAATGAGTAAATATATCTTATTTATTCATTACTAACATATTGCCAGGAAGCTATGTGAAGCTTGTGTAGCTTGTGGTAGCTTGTAATTAGACAGACCGCCAATTACTGGTGGAGTAAATCAGCCTAGCCTACTTCTTCCTAGCATAACCTAGCCAACACTAGCCAAGCCTAGTCTACCCTTGCCTAGCCTAGCAAACAGCCCTTGAACCCCCTATTGTTAAGACTGTGCTCTCTGACTGTACCTATGACACCTATTATTTATTTCCTTCTGTATCTTTAGCTCCAGTATGTTGTTATATTATGCTGTGCAAATTTGGGACCTGGCCCTCTAGTATCTTACATATATGTATTATTTGATACCATTCTTGTCTCCTGTCCAGAGAGTACATTTTGAGAGCCTTGAGACGGTCTCAATTATTTAGATGTTTTATCATTTATATGTTTGCTGTTTATGGTCTCTTTATTTCCTCTAATTCAGAGATTTCTCCTGTTCAGAAAGGGGGAGTCAGTACCGAGCAATACTCAAGATGGGACAGCACCAGTTATTTGAATAGTACTAGCATTACTGTGGGTGGGGTCTTTGAATTTTAACATTCTCATAAACCATTCCATTATTTTTCTGGCCGCCACTATATTTGCTCGGTTATGTTCACAAAGTGTGAGGTCGTCAGACGTCGTAATTCTCAGATCTCTTGCATGTTTTTTCCTTCATAGAGTAGGTCTGATTGTGTCCTGTGTTCCTTGTTTCATTTAATTTCCTCGTTTCTACCATACTTCAGCACCTGTAACTTATCACTGTTAAAATCATGTTATTTCTGTTTTTTCAATGTCTCCTACAGTGCCAATTTACTTGTGTCTTCTGTATCATCTGTAGAGTTTCATTGTTCAAATGTGTTATAAAATACATGCACCACCATCTTAGTGGTGCATATATGCATTCTACCTTGCATTTATATGCAAGGTAAAAAAATATGCATGAAAAAATATATATGAAAAATATGCATTTTTGTTTTTTTATAATTAATCTAAACTGATGCTATTGTATATCTGTTAATAATTTATTTTTGTTTTTTTAGGTAAAATTTAAATCAGACAACATTATCAATTGCAACATTACAACATTGTCAACAATTCTATCTGAGAGAACATTACAGCAATGGCTTCCAGTAATTCAAGTAAGTTATATTATAATTATGATTTGTTTATAATATATACTTTAAATTTTATTTTTGTATGTTATTAATTTTATTTGGGTGTAAGTTCATATTATCATTAGATATAGAGTATAAAATCTTAATTTTGTTTTGTCAATTTTGTCTGTTAGAATTGCATATCTATTTCAAACTTTATTAATACCACAAAATGTTAGTTAAGTTGAATATTAATTTAATATTATTGGAAGATCAAAAAACTTAGTCAAATAAGTATTTGAGTCCCAATTCAATTATTTGCAGTTCTCAAATTGCAATTTTGATTTACATTGAAAATTCCAGATTATTCTTCTCTTATTTAAACATATTAAATTTGGTTTACTTGTGTAATTAATAAAATCTGGTGCTGTACAGGTTCTCAATAATACAATCACAATTCTCCGCTCAGTCTTCTGTAGCACTGTACTGCTTTGTGGTCTTTCATTATGCTGCTACTGTGTTTTTTGTACCACTGTATTACATTTTAAACATTTTACTCTTTTTTATGATTGCCCAGATTATATTTACTGGCCAGAAGAAACCTTTCCAGCGGTGTTGTCCCATCTGCAGTAATGTCATTAGTGTTCGTCGACATTTCTGCAACTGTGGACACAGCTTTATAGATGAAAAGCGTAAGGGTGATGTAGAGCGGGAGGAGAAATACAGTATAAGGAAATGGGTCGAAGAGCTGCTAAGCATCAAAACCTTTGCAGATCATTTAAATCCATGAAAAAATCTGTAAGTATTTCATGCATTCTGTTATTTCTTCAATTAGAATTGTATCATATTGTATTAATATCCATTCTGTTAGGTTTTAAATTTTCCCACAAATAAACAGATTTTAAGCCATTTGATAATTAATTAGTATTAACATTTTCAATTTTGGTGGATACTGTACTTATTGATGTTAATAATAAAGTAATGTGCATTATATAAGTATTTTTGTGTTATTTTATATTTTTTTTAATTTCCATTTGTTATGTAATTATACTTTAATGATATAACTATCAGTAGGTCTCTTAAACTAGGTAAGAAAAGTACATCTTAAGCTACTTCGGTACTTCTGCACTTTTGCAGATGTACCCAATGCTGTATGAGGGAGGGATGCTGTCTGTTTCAGAAGCTTATGGTTATCCCATCTTATATTCTGTAATCATAAAGTTAATCTCTTTTTTTTATAATTGAAGCCATATCTCTTGAACACTGTGTTCAAATTAACACTAAAAATATTTTAGTTATATTTGTAACTATTTTGTTGTATTGCAGGTCTCTTAAGCTACAAGGTGGTGGTTATCAAGTTGCTGTCATCTATTTTAAGGTCGGCAATAGAAATACCACAAAAGGCATGCTACCAGGAAGTGGTCTGTCAAGCAAAAATGTTAATAATCTCACCGAATTGTTTTATCTTGGTAATTATTATTATTATTATTTTGCATACGCTAACAATGAAAATCATAAAACCTGCATGTTCCTTTGTGTTGGCAATAATGAAAAGCATTTACATAGTACAGTAGTTTAGTTCATATATTATGCATCCCATATCCATGTTGTTAGCGGTAGTGGAAATGGTTGCAGAGGCACATAATTAATTGGCTCCGGGACTGAACCAAGCAATTCATTTTAGCTAAGCAAGTTTCAATCTTGATGACCTAATTACATAATTCCATGCACATCACCACATTGACAAGGGGCTCGAGACCGACCATGAGTACAGATTTTAAATTAAGCAACTGACATGTGTGGAGAGCTAGTGTCACAATTGATATGTTTATCTTGCACACTGCCTCCATCCAGTGGACAGCAGTGGATAGGTTACAATCACTTAGTTACTACATACAGTTAGCAAACTGGTGATATTTGACCAAGATTTCTGGCAGCAGATCATTTTGAATGAAATATTTCCTCATATCTTGAACATTTGTTATAGAATTATCCGAATTCACATATCTTTTTTCACTCCATCACATAGTGGAGGAGGGTGTGCAAATAATTTTGACACACTTTACTTTGCATCAGGTCTATATCATCAGATAATGAGACTTCCTTTACATATGGGTACCAAAATTCCCATAATGACATAGTTCCTCATTGCTGCCAAATTTCACATTTCAGTGTTTCTTTCAATTAAAGTTTTTTGGAGGACATATTTTGTAATGATGATACCATATTAAATTTACGCATGTTTCTTAATTTTCAGCATACATGCAGGACAATGGATCAAGTGTCAACAAGATACCAACAAATAATATAGATGCCCAAGAAGATATCAACATCAGTGAGGCAAAAGAAAAGAATAGGGAGCAAGAGCTTAAGTTAAAGAAAATGAAGAAAAAACGAAGACTGTCTGAAGATTCAACTATTAAAGGTAATCAAAACTCATTCTTCGTTTTTCAATTTCAAAGCAAAACTTGTATATATTTTAGACAAGTTTTTAGGTTCCACAATTACATTACTGATTTGTTGTATAAAGTAGTTGTATTTTATACAGCTGATGAGTCACAAAAATGTTGCTGAAGAATGTTGTCCTAACCACACACAAAAAGATGAAAATACTGAATGCTGAAAATGCTGAAACAAATGGGCAGTTTCTTTTGCCCTGATGCACCTATTCACCTAACAGTAAATAGGTACTTGGGAGTTAGACAGCTGATATGGGCTGCTTACTGGGAATGTGAGTGTTAAAATTAGGATTAAGGACTTGCCCAAAAAGCTATGCATGCTAGTGTCTGTTCAAGAATGTAAGAAATCTTTTATATATATATATATATATATATATATATATATATATATATATATATATATATATATATATATATATATACATACACATATATATATGTCGTACCTAGTAGCCAGAACCCTACTATGCAAGGCCAGATTTGCCTAATAAGCCAAGTTTTCCAGAATTTCAATATTTTTTCAAATGTTTTTCTTGTGAAATGATAAAGTTATTCATTTCATTATGTATGAGCTAAATTTTTGTAAATTTGAGTTAAAATTAATGTAGATATATGATCGAACCTAACCAAGCCTACCTAACCTAACCTAACTTATCTTAACCTAATCTAAACTAACATAACTAAATCAATAATTTATGTTCTTAATATAATATAATAATAATATTTAAAAAAAGGAAACAATTTATTGAAAATAAAGTCACTTGGCCTATTAGGCCAATCGGTACTTGCATACTAGGCCAAGAAGTGCGTTCTGACTACTAGGTACGACATATATATAATATATATATACATATTTATATATATATATATATATATATATATATATATATATATATATATATATATATATATATATATATATATATATATATGTGTGAGAAAGCTGCATGAACGCGCAAGCCATATATCACTAAGAACTCTTTGACCCGGCCAGGATTCGAACCCATGCCGTCCAGGATCACCCCTAAACGTACACAGTACCGTGACCACCGCACCAATGATCGTCTATAAGGATTGGTCAGTCTTGGCGCTTATTAACTAAGCTCCCTGACTGACTAATCCCCGACGACACTCATGGATCCATTTGGGTACAGTTTTTCATCAAATTCTGGCGCATGCACGGGCATACACATGTTAGACTCAGTGCGGCCCGTGCATGCGCCAGAATTTGATGAAAAACTGTACCCAAATGGATCCATGAGTGTCGTCGGGGATTAGTCAGTCAGGGAGCTTAGTTAATAAGCGCCAAGACTGACCAATCCTTATAGACGATCATTGGTGCGGTGGTCACGGTACTGTGTACGTTTAGGGGTGATCCTGGACGGCATGGGTTCGAATCCTGGCCGGGTCAAAGAGTTCTTAGTGATATATATATATATATATATATATATATATATATATATATATATATATATATATATATATATATATATACACAAACACAAACACACACACACTGTATTTGCAACTTAGTCCTTGGTTACTATGGCAATGCATTTATATTTGTATCTCTCTAAAATAATTAGATAACATACCATTGATATTTTGGGGTATAACGTCTATAACAGAAACTGGAGGCTTCATTACTTCATGACTGCAAGGGAAAGGATTTAATGGTGTGCCTAGTAATAGAAAAAAAACAGTAAAAAATATATTACTATAACAAGTTATTTATAATTACATTTAAGAGCAGTTAGTGATTATATTTAACTGTTGACAATAATACTAATACCTAAAGCTCTGCTTTTTCTAGACGAAGTGCCAGTGTACATAATTGTCCGCCTTTTTGGGTTGTTATTTTAAGAATCATAAATTGCTCGAAGCCTTGTTATCTCCTCTTCAATCTCCTTCAATTTCATTTGGTGTTGTAAATCTTGCACACTTTTATGCAACTCATCTGAACATAGATAAAGAACACAAAGTATTCTATGTAAAGCTGGAAAATGATATTATCCAACACAAATACGTGAAGTGTGTGAAAGCTGTATTTTAAATGCAGATGACATAAATTGCTCATTTGACAATATATGTTGGTAATCTTTACAACAATATGAAAGGGAGTAAAATATTTCCTTTAAATAAAATTAAATTAATCAATTATATGTTATTTATTTCCATATTAAACATTGTGAATAAAAATATAAGTGAGCTTACCATGTACAACAGGTATATGTTTTTTTTTCTGATCTCTTGATATTTGCCTGAGCCTGGCTTTCCGGCTGAGCTTTACGTTTGACATCAAAAAGCCTATAGCCACACTTGCAGACATGTTGATTAATGTTCACGATAATATTACATGAGGGACATAATCACTGTAAAGCGTTTCTCAGGACTGAAAAATAAAGATAATCTGGGTTATGATAAACTGTGCAGTACAGTATAATTACATTATAATGTAGAACTACCTAAGCTCACCAGAAGTCACACACAATATGGGAAATCATTCATATTTGAATGATCAAATAAATGAGCAAATGATGAATGAATGATTTGAATGAGCAAATCATTTAACATAAAAGACCACATGGATAGTGAAATCTGGATCCAAAATTATAATTTATATAGATGTGACAGAGTAATAAGGTCAGGTGGAAGAGTAGGTCTGTATATTAAAGAGGAACTGGCATGAACAGTGCTCCTGAACTCAACTAATGAGGTGGTAGAGGTACTTGGAATCAGGGTTGAAAATATAAATCTAATTATTATTTTAATATACAAACTGCAAGATGCAACAGTTGAGAAATTAACTGAGCAAATCCACAAAATAGAGAATATCCTTGATAACTTAACAAACCCAGTACCATATATTATTTTCTTTGCAGACTTCAATATGCCCATTTTAAAATGGAGAATAGTAAAAATAACATTATAGCAGGAAATCAACCTGGAAATAACAAACTACTGGTCAGAGAACTACTGACATTCTGTGACAAATTCTCGCACAGTCAGCAGATTACAGAACCAACTAGGAACGAAAACACGCTGGACCTGATATTTACAAACAATGATGAGCTAATCAGCGACATTACTGTCTCAAACACTACGTACTCGGACAACATTGAAGTGAAAAGTAACATTAATAATGGTAGTAGGCCTAAGAGAAACAACAAGTGAGAAGGGTTATTCAATAAATCCAATTTTAATAATAATAATAATAAAAGGATAGACTGGGCAAAAATAAATGGGGAACTTACGAACGTTCAATGGGAATGTGTTCTAAGTAATAAACATCATACACAAAGAATAGAAAAACAGTCTTCTGAAGCCTATGAAGTCTGTCTGAAACATGTTCCTTTGAGGAAAGCCAGAAAGAGGTCCAACGTAGAAAGAAAACGCAGGCAACACTACAAAAAAAGACAAAAAACAACGGAAATGATTAAGCAGACAACTTTTCATACAAAGAAGGAATAATTTAAACAGGGAGATTGTAGAAATAAAACAGAGACTGAAGCATTCATATCAGATTGAAGAGAGGCAACTAGACAAAAAAGCAATTCAAGAAATAAAGGAAAACCCAAAATATTTCCTCATTTATGCTAAATCATAAGAAAATATCACTGCCAATATTGGACCTATTTGTATTAGTGAAGGTTCATACATTGAGGATGACAAATTTCTAATTTTTCATAACACTAATTTTACAATTAGTGAAATCCTAAAGAAGCTGTATGAGGATATGTTTAGCACTCAGATACACAGCATGAAAGTATAAAATCCGGACAACTTCTTTATGCGTGATATCCAAACCCCTGTAAATATAACCAATATCAACACGAGCATGGAACATTTTGAAAGAGAATTTTACAATATGCCCATGCACTCAGCCCCGGGTCCACTCATGGAATTTAATATTTATAAAGAAATGCAAAGTGACATTAGCACAGGCACTCAGTATAGTGAGTAGGAAGAATTGGACACGGGGGAAATATCAGATGCGCTTAAAGCAGCAGACATAGCCCCTCTACACAAGAGAGGGAGCAAAGCACTGGCAAAGAATTATACACCAGTTGCACTAACGTCCCACATAATAAAAGTATTTGAGATATTGATCAGGAGTCAGGTCACTACTTTCATGGAAACAAATGATCTCCACAATCCAGGCGAACATGGATTTACAACGGGAAGATCATGCCTCTCACAGCTACTTGACCATTACGACAAAATCACTGAGGCATTAGAAGAAAAAGGGAATGCAGATGTGGTATACAGTACACGGATTTCACAAACGCATTCGACAAATTTGACCATGGAGTGATAGCACACAAAATGAGGTCAATGGGAATAACTGGTAAAATAGGACGCTGGATACTCAGTTTTCTGTCAAACAGAACACAAAGAGTAACAGTCAACCATATAAAATCGAGTCCAAGAACAGTTAAAAGCTCTGTACCTCAAGATACAGTCCTTGCACCATTGCTTTCCCTTATTCTCATATCAGATATAGACTCATATACAAGGCACAGCGTTGGATCATCCTTGGCAGATGACACAAAAATCAGCTTAAAAATGACCTCTGCTGAAGATATTGAAAAACTACAAGTAGATACAGTATTAATAAAGTTTACGACTGGGCAGCAGAAAATAACATGATGTTTAAAAGCAACAAATTCCAGGTACTCAAATATGGTAAAAATGAGAACCTTAAACATAATACAGGGTACAAGACACAATCAAATTTGTCCATAGTAGGAAAGTAACATGTAAAGGACTTGGGAATAATAATGTATGCGAACTAAAGTTTAGGGAGCATAACCAAGCAAATATTGTGGCAGCCAGAAAAATGAGAGGATGGATTACGAGAACTTTCAAATCCAGGGATCCCATCACAATGGTTGTACTCTTCAAGTCACTTGTGTTGTTCCGTCTTGAGTACTGCTCAGTACTCACTTTCCCCTTCAGAGCAGGTGAAGATTGCTGAAATAGAGGGAATACAGAGAACATATACAGCATGCATAGACTCGATAAAGCACCTAAATTATTGGGATCGTCTCAAAGCTCTCCAAAAGTACTCACTAGAAAGGAGACAAGAGAGATACCAAATAATATACACATGGAAAATACTGGAGGCCCAGGTCCCAAATCTACACAGTAAAATAACAACATACTGAAGTAAACAATATGGAAGAAAATGAAGAATATAACCAGTGAAGAGCAGGGGTGCCATAGACACAATCAGAGAGTACTGAATAAACATCAGAGGTCTGCGGTTTTTCAACATACTCCTAGCGAGCATAAGAAATATTGCCGGAACAACCGTGGACTTCTTCAAGAGAAAACTAGATAGTTTTCTCAAAGGAGTGCCGGACCAACCAGGCTGTGGTGGGTATGTGCGCCTGCAGGCTACTCCAAGCAACAGCCTGGTGGACCCAACTCTCACAAGTCAAGCCTGGCCCACTGCCAGTCTTGCTGAGTAAAAGAACTCCCAGAACCCCATCAAGCAGGTATTGATTGCACTTTAAATACTTAGTATAAGCAAAGATATTTAATGTCTAGTGAAGGATGGAGGCTAGGCAATCCAAGAGAGGAGGTGCATACTCTAGATGAAAGCAAACTAAGTAATACTTAATAAATATTCTAAATTGGAATTTTAGGTAATAATGTATAATCTTTGGATGACAAAACAACACATCAGAAAACGAAGATGCAATGATCTTTACGTCTGTCTGGGACAATTATCAAATTGTGTAATTAATATTTTTGTGAATCATTTGCTAATTATACTCTTAGCTAAATGGATAAATGTAGCATGAAAGACTGCTTCATACACTTTTCTGTCCTGAAAATTATGATAATTTGGGCTATCATAAAGTATGCAATATGATTAAAATATAGTACCGCGATAAAGGAAACCTAATCCTAATTACTGTATAATGAAACTTACTTGGATTTTTGGAATCCATTGTTGCAATGAGCTCTCAGATATTCGACTGCATGAGAAACAATATCACCGATTGAAATTGATGTTGGGCTGCTGTAAAATTTACCCAAAAGGTACAAAACTATTTAAAACCAGGCATAAAATAGAATCAGTTTAGATTAATTATATAAAACTACAAAAACAAGGTAGGATGCATACTTGCACCACCATCCAAAAACTGCAAATGAGAGCTGTGACATGCAAATCTCATAAGCACTTTTTGTTTACATATTAACTTCTTGGCATTTTTTCAGTAATTAAACTGAGATAAAAATAAAATTAATACATGTGAAAATACAAGCAAAATATAACTGAAATTTGAACAATGAAACTTTACAGATGATACAGAAGACACAAGTAAATTGGCACTGTAGGAGACATTGAAAAAACAGAAATAACATGATTTTAACAGTGATAAGTTACAGGTGCTGAAGTATGGTAGAAACGAGGAAATTAAATGAAACAAGGAACACAGGACACAATCAGACCTACTCTATGAAGGAAAAAAACATGCAAGAGATCTGAGAATTACGACGTCTGACGACCTCACACTTTGTGAACATAACCGAGCAAATATAGTGGTGGCCAGAAAAATAATGGGATGGTTTATGAGAATGTTAAAATTCAAAGACCCCACCCACAGTAATGCTAATACTATTCAAATAACTGGTGCTGTCCCATCTTGAGTATTGCTCGGTACTGACTCCCCCTTTCTGAACAGGAGAAATCTCTGAATTAGAGGAAATAAAGAGACCATAAACAGCAAACATATAAATGATAAAACATCTAAATAATTGAGACCGTCTCAAAGCTCTCAAAATGTACTCTCTGGACAGGAGACAAGAATGGTATCAAATAATACATATATGTAAGATACTAGAGGGCCAGGTCCCAAATTTGCACAGCATAATATAACAACATACTGGAGCTAAAGATACAGAAGGAAATTAATAATAGGTGTCATAGGTACAATCAGAGAGCAGAGTCTTAACAGTAGGGGGTTCAAGGGCTGTTTGCTAGGCTAGGCAAGGGTAGACTAGGCTTGGCTAGTGCTGGCTAGGTTATGCTAGGAAGAAGTAGGCTAGGCTGATTTACTCCACCAGTAATTGGCGGTCTGTCTAATTACAAGCTACCACAAGCTACACAAGCTTCACATAGCTTCCTGGCAATATGTTAGTAATGAATAAATAAGATATATTTACTCATTATAATGTTGGTACTGCATGTACAACACGAAAAAACATAATTTTAATCTGAAAAAGTATCTTTTTATAAAGAAATTAGACGAAAATAAAGAAATGGTGACACCAAATCAAGTCGACGATCCAAGCATCGGTTAGGTTAGGTGATATTAGGTTAGGTTAGGTTAGGTTTGGTTTGGTTAAGTTAGGTTAGATTTGGTTAGGTTAGATTTGGTTAGGTTAGATTTGGTTAGGTTAGATTTGGTTAGGTTAGATTTGGTTAGGTTAGATTTGGTTAGGTTTGATTAGGTTAGGTCAGCCTAACATATCATATTTATTCATTACTAACGTATTGCCAGGAAGCTTTGTGAAGCTTGTGTAAGCTTGTGGTAATTAGACAGACCTGTAATTGGGGGGAAAGGGGGGAGGGGGGAACCTCAATATAAGCCTAATTTGTAGCTTCCTGTTCTCCGACATAATGATTTATTTTACGTCAGGCTTTCAGCACAGCCGCATAAAAAACCCTGGTTATTTATTTATTAATATACGAGAAGGTACACTGGGGGTTAAGAGAGAAAATAGGAATAATGATGATTTTACAATCTTGCCCGAAACGCTATGCGTACTAGTGGCTTTAGGTATTGTATGTACTACCTCTATCTATAAATCAAACAGAATGTTTGTACTGTAACTCTGCATCTATGTATATATTTTTTCCTAAATAAATTATTATTATTATTGTAAAGCCACTAGCACGCATAGCGTTTCGGGCAAAGATCCCGTACCCAGAAGCTGGGTATCTTTTGGTGCCCTGTGACTACTCTTATGACATTCCCTAACTCTTATGACATTCCCTAACAGTATTGTTAAACTAATAACAATGAACAGTAGTTCAATATTACCGGAATAATCCAACTCATGTGGCCATGTTTTTGTTGTGAAGCCCGGTCGTTCAGTTCGTATACGAGCATACCTTCTTACGAAGGTTAGAGTCTTAAAAATGTCTTACCATTGCTAAGAAATCATAAGATATAATTATTTACAATAATACACTGGTTGTTTTTGTTGATTTAGGGGCGATGACATGAGTAAACTGGTTATGTTGTGTTGATTTAGGGGCAACGAACTGTGGTTATTAGACTATGTTTTGTACATAAGCAAAAAACAAGATGTAATTCTTTTAATTATAACAATAACAACGACAAAAAGTTAATAATTAATGTACTTGTTAAGCAAAATTCGCAATATCTTAGTTTTCTTTAGGAAAAAAAATAAAAGACATCTAGAAAAAGATCTGCAGACTATGTCTTACATTTTATTCCGTTATTTACACTAAAAGAACAATTAAACGTTCACTATCGCCCGTGCCTGGTGCACGAGCACCAGGCACGGGCACCGGGAGCTTCCCAGACACTGCCTTTATCGACTGAGATTAAGGCAGTGTTATTTTCATTCCTTTAGAACAAGGAAATCTCATTCTTAAACTGTATAATATGAGCTGCGCAATCATTTTTTGCTGATCTTCAATAAAGAAATTCTGGAGGGCTTGTGCAAGGATTAGGATGAGTTAGCCTAGTTTTTACTGTATATCCGTTTCTGGTTACTCAAGGGTGACAGTGGCGGGCAACACGAGAATAAATATTTGTATAAATTCCAATTTCGATCAGATCTACTTGGGGATAGTTTACAAATGTTCGCCATGAAATTTACGTTTTCTCTAATAGCCGAAGAGCTTATTTGAGAAAACAGTATGGCATTGAATCAGCGTGGTAAAACAATTGTATTATTGACACGACGAGTATAATCGACGTAGTTTTTATATATGTTGCCGGTCGAACACATCCTTATGTGACGTTTTATACGTATGCTCTTCTAGAACATTCTATTGCGAACACATTGGTACAAAAATGAAATACGTACATCGAAAACTAATGTCAGAACAGTGACAAGAGTATACACTTATAAATATGGCCGCTCGATCGCCGATACACTAATTTCATTTGGGGAAATTTTTTTTTTCATACGCCGTTTCGCGACAATTATTTATAACTGATATAAATGTTGCAAAAGAAGTTTAGGATTAAGTAACATATTACACATTAAAAAAAATGAATACATTAATACCTAAACAGTTTGTAAATACAGTGATAAATTGTGCCAAACATTACACAATATTATTTACTAAGAAGCGTATGACAACTCAAAACGGCATGATTTCAACAGGATTTTTTATAGTTGTCAAAAAACTCTGATTTCAATTATCAAGTATTTGTCACAATGTATTTTATATAATTTTGAGGCAGTGGAACGACCAAATTGTTCTGTATTATAAATGCATAATGCTAAATTTCTATATACATAACAGTAAAATAATGACCACCTACATTTAAGGATAACTAGGAAATAGTAACTGGAAACTTTATTTGAACGAAAATTCAATACCAAAATTCTTAGATGTTTTTCTTAATATAAAGATCAACAATAACGAATCTTATTCATTATGGACAAATTAACAAAAAAAAAAATAATTTTCATTGAGGACCATGTATTAGAGCATACTTAGTCACTTATATATTAAAAGTATTGTGTTTTTTGAAACATTGGGGTTGTAAACAAACAGAACGGCTTACCCGAAAACTCGTAACATAAGAAGTTGTACATGTTTGCTAATTTATTATTTGATAAATGATTATTACTAATTTACGACGACTATAAAGGTTTCCCATTAGTTAAATTACTGTAGTGTGACTAAATGCTACTACAAAACATATATAAATCCTGGGAAAGCCACAATGACCAGCGACATTAAAGCATAAAAGACTAAATAGTAACAGGAAACTGTCGGCGAATGAAAAATTCATTTCCAAATTTATTAGATGTTTTCCTAAATATAAAGATCGATGGGCTAGAATTTTCTGGATTATGGCCTAATTAAGGCAAAAATATATGTATTTTTACTTGAAGAACATATATCAGAGCATAGTCAGTGAGTTATAGAATAATAAGAGTGTGGTATTTCATTGTATAACAAGAGATAGTCCATGGAAGCGAAAATAGACGTAGTTTAAGACAAAATAACGTCCAAAAATAGCCGTAGAGTCAAACGGCAACTGTTGACGTTCTTTTTAAGAGGACAGGTTGCTAACACAACAGTGTTCATTGGGGGGGGGGGGGTGACTCACAGCTTCTGCAGCAAACACGTGGAGATACTATGGCTGCCTTGGGTAGACTGCCCACCGTCTGATTCAGCAGTCCCAGGTCGACTCTGTAATCAGACACGTCATTAGTACTGATGACACTCTAGGGCACCTCACTCACAGGCTTAGACACAAACGCCCACCTATCCACTCCATAGATGGCATTGCTGTCTAAGCGTCACCTCACCAGAGGTCAGCAGCGGCTATGTTATGAGCTGGGAAACATGGGAATCCAGCCCCTGTGGCCGGTATATCCCGTCCTCACTAGATGGCGCTGTCCATTTGAAGGGGGTTTCGGGAGCTGACCCACAGATGGCGTAGTCGTCACAGCTCCGTGCTACGACGCTGGGCTCGGGTCTGTAACAGGCTGCATTCTCCAGGATTGGCCTAATATATGTGGTATACAAAGTTCTGAATGATTCCTTACACAAGTTTCTGAATGCCGTTCTTATGTTGGCCAGCTTGGCTGGCGTATGTGGTGCATAGGGGATGACTACTTCATGGGGGATCATAAGGCCTGATACCAATCGTTTAACACTATAAAAAGTTTAATGAGGTTAGTCCCAAGTGTCTGACCTCCAACCTCAACCAGACTAATTAATAAACATTTTATTTTATTAACAAGTTTTTCAACCTTACCCAGGGTATAGCTCACTGCTGGCTCCACGGCTTCTAATGTGTTAGTCCCTGACTTGGTACCTGCCCTTAATAACCCCCACAGTCCTTTTCTGCCATTTCTATGGTATTGGCTACTTCTACGTCACCAGGCGTGACTACGGGAACAGGAACTGGAACCACTGTGGAGACATGGAGGGAGTTACTCCCTGTCCATCCTCTCTGCATGGTCCCGTCCTTCATCTCACAGCACAATCATTACCAATGTGGGGTCCCTTTGAGCCCTGTCTCCACTGTCGTCCTTCCTCACGGTCACAGTTGATGTCCATCCTGTCCTTGTAGCGCCTGACATTCATCACCTACCTAGATTTTATGCTGACATCACTACATTGCCACTACCGTTCTTCAGCACCAAGACCAATAAGCCAAATGCCTTCTCATCTTCCTCCTTTAAGGGAAAGAAGACCTCAGTCTTCAACTGAGATCTCGCTGAATGTAGGACCGTCTTTAATCCCTGATGACCCCAATCTTAATTACCTCTAAGTTTCGCCAGTGTTTTTTTTTCTTCACAGTTTTTCTCTCCTGAAAAAGGAGCAACGCAACTGGCGTGTACAGGACACCTTTATCCACTCGACCATCACAACCGGTCATAAGGAGGTGATAGCGAGTGGATTAAGGTGTCCTGTACACACCAGTTGCATTGCTCCTGGCAGTATGGGTTCGAGTCACTTCTGGGGTGTGAGTTTTCAGTTGTATTTATTTATATACAATTTTATATACGTTTATTTATTTATATACAAGATTATATTTATTTATTTATTTATATACAAGATTATATTTATTTGTTTATTTATATAGGAGATAATATTTATTTATATTCATGATTATATATATTTTTTATATACAAAATTTTATTTATTTATTTACAAGAGTATTTTTGTTTATTTATTTATATGCAAAATATACAAGATTTATATACACATTGGGTGTGTGAGATTACATATGTGACGACGTCAACCCCATCTGTGCAGCGCACCCGACCCCAATTCTTTTAGGAGGGGATTTGTGACGATGTCAACCCCTTCTGTTGAGCACACCTGACCTCTTTTTTTCTGTTCCCCGGTGGAAGTCTTTGCTCTTATTTGATCCCTGTGTAGTTTCTGTCTTACCAACCACATTTTGACACCCCAGAAGAGATGTAGGTGGGATCTTGGTCAACATGAATCAGTTCACTCAGGACAGTCCTGAACTCGAGACGTGTTCCAGTTGGAATAAGTGGACGATGTCGGTGTAGACAGTGATTTGTCTGTCATACATAGCGAAGTGTTGGTGATTGGACTGACGAACTCCTGGATGGCCAAGTTGAGTTACAAGATAGAAGTACTGTCTGTCTGCTAAGGCTTGTTATAAGCCTGTGTTGAAGTCTGCTAGTGTGTTGCTGGAGACCTCTGTCAGTGTGTTGCAGGAGACCTCTGTCAGTGTGTTGCTGGAGACCTCTGTCAGTGTGTTGTTGGAGACCTCTGTCAGTGTGTTGTTGGAGACCTCTGTCAGTGTGTTGCTGGAGACCTCCTCTGTCAGTGTGTTGCAGGAGACCTCTGTCAGTGTGTTGTTGGAGACCTCTGTCAGTGTGTTGCAGGAGACCTCTGTCAGTGTGTTGTTGGAGACCTCCTCTGTCAGTGTGTTGCTGGAGACCTCTGTCAGTGTGTTGCAGGAGACCTCTGTCAGTGTGTTGCAGGAGACCTCTGTCAGTGTGTTGCAGGAGACCTCTGTCAGTGTGTTGCTGGAGACCTCTGTCAGTGTGTTGCTGGAGACCTCTGTCAGTGTGTTGCTGGAGACCCCTGCCAGTGTGTTGTTGGAGACCTCTGTCAGTGTGTTGTTGGAGACCTCTGTCAGTGTGTTGCTGGAGACCTCTGTCAGTGTGTTGCTGGAGACCTCTGTCAGTGTGTTGCTGGAGACCCCTGCCAGTGTGTTGTTGGAGACCTCTGTCAGTGTGTTGCAGGAGACCTCTGTCAGTGTGTTGCTGGAGACCTCTGTCAGTGTGTTGTTGGAGACCTCTGTCAGTGTGTTGCTAGAGACCTCTGTCAGTGTGTTGCTGGAGACCCCTGCCAGTGTGTTGCTGGAGACCTCTGTCAGTGTGTTGATGGAGACCTCTGCCAGTGTGTTGCAGGAGACCTCTGTCAGTGTGTTGCAGGAGACATCTGTCAGTGTGTTGTTGGAGACCTCTGTCAGTGTGTTGCTAGAGACCTCTGTAAGTGTGTTGCTGGAGACCTCTGTCAGTGTGCTGATGGAGACCTCTGAAAGTGTGTTGCTGGAGACCCCTGCCAGTGTGTTGCTGGAGACCTCTGTCAGTGTGTTGCAGGAGACCTCTGTCAGTGTGTTGCTGGAGACCTCTGTCAGTGTGTTGCTGGAGACCCCTGTCAGTGTGTTGCTGGAGACCTCTGTCAGTGTGTTGCAGGAGACATCTGTCAGTGTGTTGTTGGAGACCTCTGTCAGTGTGTTGTTGGAGACCTCTGCCAGTGTGTTGCTGGAGACCTCTGTCAGTGTGTTGCTGGAGACCTCTGTCAGTGTGTTGCTGGAGACCCTTTGTCAGTGTGTTGCTGGAGACCTCTGTCAGTGTGTTGTTGGAGACCTCTGTCAGTGTGTTGCTGGAGACCCCTGTCAGTGTGTTGCTGGAGACCCCCTGTCAGTGTGATGCTGAAGACCTCTGCCAGTGTGTTGCTAGAGACCTCTGTCAGTGTGTTGCTGGAGACCTCTGTCAGTGTGTTGCTGGAGACCCTCTGCCAGTGTGTTGCTGGAGACCCCTGGCAGTGTGTTGCTGGAGACCTCTGTCAGTGTGTTGCAGGAGACTCCCTGCCAGTGTGTTGCTGGAGACTCCTGTTAGTGGGTGTTGCTGAAGATCTCTGCCAGTGTGTTGCCTGAGACCTCTGCCAGTGTGTTGCAGGAGACCTCTGCCAGTGTGTTGCCTGAGACCTCTGCCAGTGTGTTGCCTGAGACCTCTGCCAGCGTGTTGCTGGAGACCCCTGCCAGTGTGTTGCTGGAGACCTCTTTCAGTGTGTTGCAGGAGACTCCCTGCCAGTGTGTTGCTGGAGACTCCTGTTAGTGGGTGTTGCTGGAGACTCCTGTTAGTGGGTGTTGCTGAAGATCTCTGCCAGTGTGTTGCCTGAGACCTCTGCCAGTGTGTTGCCTTAGACCTCTGCCAGTGTGTTGCCTGAGACCTCTGCCAGTGTGTTGCCTGAGACCTCTGCCAGTGTGTTGCCTGAGACCTCTGCCAGTGTGTTGCCTGAGACCTCTGCCAGTGTGTTGCCTTAGACCTCTGCCAGTGTGTTGCAGGAGATCCCTGCCAGCGTGTTGCTAGAGACCTCTGCCAGTGTGTTGCCTTAGACCTCTGCCAGTGTGTTGCCTGAGACCTCTGCCAGTGTGTTGCCTTAGACCTCTGCCAGTGTGTTGCCTGAGACCTCTGCCAGTGTGTTGCCTTAGACCTCTGCCTGTGTGTTGCCTGAGACCTCTGCCAGTGTGTTGCCTTAGACCTCTGCCAGTGTGTTGCCTGAGACCTCTGCCAGTGTGTTGCTGGAGAGTAAAAGTGGTGGTTTGGCACCGTGACTATACTGTAGAGGACTGGCCCATGATTTCCTGAGAAAGGTGAATTCGCCGGCGTGAGGACCATAAAAGACAGACTCGGGAAGAAAACCTTGAGTGGTGTACGATAGAAGAGAGAAGTGGACTCGCCGGGAAAGAAGATTGCAGAAGGTTTAGTGTCCTGTGCGAAAATGACACTTTTAGTGTTATGACATGACATATGTGTATATCTTAACACATATGTGTTAAGAAGTACACTTGATGATGGTTCTGTTTAGTGTTGTTCCCCCCCTTTCCACTTAGACTAATTATTACTGCCAGTTCTTAATAACTTATGACTCGGGGTGGGATCGAGTAAGAAGAGGCACTAAGGCCCCATATACAGCTTGATAAGTAAAGAACCCGGTTACTGGGTAAGTGAGGCCGTAACAACTTAACATTGGTGTTCTTGCATTATTGCACAGCCACTAACTCGTACAGGGTTTCTGGAAGATTCATTCGTTTATTGATCGAATATTCCCCTTTAAATGTTATTCTAGCCGTTTTCTTTATCTCCGCCATTTTCTGATGTAAAGTATATTTTTACTTATCATTACGAAACCTGTGATTCTAAGTGATGTCTGGACTGCCCCTCATATTCGTTGACCTCACTTTCACCCCGTCATCGGCTTGCCGCTCTGCATCATACATCATTCTTCTTCCACTCGCGAACCTTTCGTTCTTCCCCAATCCAGAGTTTATACGTAGATTCCGGCGTTCCGCCTTTACAAGATCACCACGAGTCTTCCAACCAGTGCCATCGGGTTCGGTCCTTATAGAACTCTCTTGCATGCGTGTACTGTATCTTGATAAATGCACCTATCGAATGCCCTGTTCATTCTCCTGTGCAATCTCTTACTGTGCGGATTGCCTGCTTGCAGGCTTCTCTCTCTCTATGTGCGTGTACTCAATTTGCACCCCCCTCCCCCTCCCTGTATCCATCCCAACCTCTTCCAGTAATATATCGGATTTAGTACGGAATGATCCCAATGGACAAAATGCAGTATACTACAAAAAGTAACGGCTCACGAACATTCACGTTTTCTATGCATAGGTCGGTTAGGTTAGGTGGGCGGCTTGGGTTTGTACGTTTTAGTACCTAATATTTTGACCTTTGTGGCAACTCAAGGAAACGGGGTCCTTAGTTACTATCATATCCCCCATAGAGAGGTCACATATGTTAAATCCCATTATTAAAGGCTTCCCTTATTACTTTCCCTTAAAGTTACAATACATCTTTTCCCAGAATATTTTTCACTGCCATTCACTGGCTACGGCTCTGTGTACTGATGGGTGATGGGGTGGAGTCTACTGATGACGCTTGTTACTCTTACTTTACCTGATGAAACTTTAAAGTGCGGGTTCCCTTATATATATGTGTACCTTTATGGCAAATGAAGAAAAAGTCGCTATACTGCAATAGAAATGCAATGGAGTTCGCAATAGACTTATTGACATGATAGAGTACGTCCAAGAACTGCAAACTGACTCTTGTAGCACGATTACGTCAGTAATCGTGCTACAGGAGATGATGACTTAAACCCAAGGGTCACTGGTCATCACATGTTCTCCCTGCCCTTTGGGAAAGATATTGCGGACATATTACTCATACAAGCAACAATATCCCTACTCTGAGCATTGATGAACTCCACATTGGGGATGAGTATATATCACTATGGGTAATCTACCTTTAAAACAGAAATGCATTACATATAATCTGTATGTGTGCCAAAGAATAAACTTGACCTGGACACATTAAGTGAATTTGTTAATGAAGAACCTACCCTGTTGGTCGGTGGATAGGAATTCGTTAGATAGTTATTCAGTGTCTCAGTAGCTACTGAGACCAACTAGGACTGTTGATGTAAGGCTCTGCTTCTTACTCCCCTAGCATCTGTGCCAGCTACCAGGAACTAGAGTTCTATATCAAGTGAATGTTAACAACCAAAGATGGTTGCCAAGCAAACTTATTATAGAGGGTTATATAATTGTCTGTCCTCTGAATAGCGATTTAAATTCCCCAAATTCTTTTCAAAGGTCAACTCAGAAACTCCCTTCCCAGCTGAGTGAGGTGAGGTGACTAAGTAAGGATATCACAGATTACAAGTTCAGTTGATTAAAAGGTTTTATTAACGTGATTAATGATTTATTTGTTTCCTAGTGCACTTGAATCCACGAAGACGATATATCGAGTGCTCTGTCCACAGAGACCCTATACTGTGGACAGAGTGAAGGTCTCAATACCAGATTCCACAAGGACTGGTATGGACTCCACTGACCATAGAAACCTCTCCCCTTGATACCAAGAGAACAGGATGTCGAGACCTCTGACTACAGAAACCCTTCACTTAATACCACGAGGACTGTCTCGAGACCTCTGACCAGAGAGACCTTAACTGGAGGAAGTACAAGATGAAAGACATTGCCATTAATAACAAATGTTCTCGTAATATTGTTTGGAATAAGAAAAATGATTCTCAAAATACTTCAAGTTTCTCTAGTGAAACAACACGGAACAATGGTTCTGTGTTGTTTTGCTCACAAAAATACCAATAACAAAGTTGCTTAATGTGACTAAATCCCTTTCAGATATTCTTATTGAGAGAAATACCACCAACAGTCAGTTGGTAATGGTGATGGCGGTAAACAGTTGATGCTGTATAGATGACGTTAAACAGCTTACGGTGAACACCTATGTACTATGGCGGTGGTGCTGCTGACTCATCCAGCAGTGGCTTCTGTTGCACCTGTGTTGTCGGATATACATGTGTGTTATGTGGTAGAGTCAATGATGTTGTGATAGGAACATAATTGCTGTGGTGCCTAAAACAGGTGTGTAGTAGTGATTGGATCAGATGTGGTGCGGGTGGGTAGTGCAGTTTTAGGACAGGTATGATGTTGGGCCAAGAGAAAGTGGGCTGTAGCGAATTGCTGAAGATTTCTGTGGGTGCAGGAGTCTACTGGCGCTGCGGCTGCCTTGGCGCCAACACTTATACCCTCCCTCCACAATCCCTTATCACAATAACCCACTTAAACCAATAATGAGGAGCTTATAGAGACTGGGTTGTGCAAGCTAAGTGTAGTTATTAATATTTACAAGAGTTCTTACATTCTAGTAAAGCCACTAGCAACATCTAGTGGACATCTTCATGAGGAAACTAGATTATTTCCTTCAAGGAGTGCCGGACCAACCGGGCTGTGGTGGGTATGTGGGCCTGCAGGCCGCTCCAAGCAACAGCCTGGTGGACCAAACTCTCACAAGTCAAGTCTGGCCCCGGGCCGGGCTTGGGGAGTAGAAGAACTCCCAGAACCCCATCACCCAGGTATCAACCTGGTATAAGTAAGTGTAGACTAAGTAAGGAAATACAATGAAAATTTTTGGGATGGATTATCGTCAATTAAAACTTAAAAAATAAATTAAATTTACTAAAAAACTTTTATTTTGCCGTCACTCAACTTCCACTTGTTCAGATTAACTAAAACACTTCAAGACTCACCTCAGTCTTACATTATCCCGACTTTCCCGCCTTTCTTTAACATATTCCAAATAGCGGTAAGATTAATATGTTTAAACTATGGACTTTGATTGCATAACCACGTATTGGATATATACAACATAGGTCCAAATGTTGTGCTATGTAAAACGCATCTCACATCACCCAAACCAGGACCCACCTAAAACAACGAAAACGAAAACATCAACAATCAAATCCATCTTAGGTAACCA
The DNA here is from genome assembly GCF_040958095.1 of Procambarus clarkii. Classification (NCBI taxonomy): domain Eukaryota; kingdom Metazoa; phylum Arthropoda; class Malacostraca; order Decapoda; family Cambaridae; genus Procambarus; species Procambarus clarkii. The sequence goes on along the minus strand of NC_091160.1, from coordinate 48,841,815 downwards.
AATATATAATTAGATATATATATATATAATATATATATATATATATATATATATATATATATATATATATATATATATATATATATATATATATATATATATATATATATATATATTATTAAATATGACCGAAAAAGTAAGATTAATAATTCTAACACGAATTTTCTCAATCTTTCGTACATTACGCTTTGTGAAGCGTAATGTTCGAAAGATTGAGAAAATTCGTGTTAGAATTATTATTCTTACTTTTTCGGTCATATTTAATAATATATGTCTACAGGAAAGACTGCTACCAAAATATACTAATATATATATATATATATATATATATATATATATATATATATATATATATATATATATATATATATATATATATATATATATATATATATATATATATATATATATATACCTCATCCACCTCACCCAAATGTAGATATAAACCTCAAAGATGTGTAAAGCTCTATTCAGTTTCAGTTGTGTGTTTGTAAACTAAAGTCTTTGGAAATGTAATAAGTTTTACGAAACACGCTCAAGTGTCGCGTCAGACTAGAAATAAAAATGAATTTTGAAGAATTGATCTTTGAATTACCATCAACAGTGAAAAGAAATGTAAGAAAGATAGAGAAAATTCGTGTTAGAATTATTATTTTCGGTCATATTTAATAAATATATATATATATATATATATATATATATATATATATATATATATATATATATATATATATATATATATATATATATCACCGAACATAGGTGCATCTGCGGAACTGCGATGGCAGACCAATATTGTCGTCATGGTCTGGTATGTCGTAAATCACAGAGTAAAATTGCAAGACATGAAGAAGTCAACGACATCATCAAGAGGAGCCTCGCCACAGCCCGCTGCCCGGCACAAAGAGAACCACACTTATCCAGACCTAACGACCCTCAGAAGCGCCCTGATGGGGTCACCTTGCTACCTTGGAAGGATGGTAAACAAGTGGTATGGGACTACACGTGCGCTGCCACACTGGCCAGTACCTACCTCCACTACAGCACACGTGAAAGCGGTGGTGCTGCTTCTTTCAGGGAATCGCAGAAAATTATTAAATACAGAGGTCTAGCACACTGCTACAGCTTTGTTCCGATCGGCTCAGAGACCCTCGGTTCGTGGGGAAAATGTGCATTGAAGTTCTTGAAGGAATTGGGGGACAAATTGATCAGCGCTACAAAAGACCAGAGAGCAAAAAGTTTCTTGTTCCAGCGCCTCAGTGTTGCGATTCAGAGGGGAAATGCCTGTTGCGTCTTGGGCACTAGTCCAACTTCAGAGGAATTCGAAGAAGTGTTTGACTTGCAACAATGATCGAACCCGTCTGTGACATTCATCAATGTTTCCCATTGTTGTGTTTTTCAAGTGATCCATAACCTTTAAGCACCTTTTTGCATTATTATTTTTGTATCATCCCATGTATATCTTGTAACCATCAAATGTATATATATATATATATATATATATATATATATATATATATATATATATATATATATATATATATATATATATATATATATATATATATATATATATATATATATATATATATATATATATACTATTGTCATCTTGCAAGCTGGCCTTGCATGGTTCTATACATACATATATATATATATATATATATATATATATATATATATATATATATATATATATATATATATATATATATATAATATATATATATATTATTAAATATGACCGAAAAAGTAAGATTAATAATTCTAACACGAATTTTCTCAATCTTTCGTACATTTCTTTTCACTGCTGGTGGTAATTCAAAAATCAATTCTCCAAAATTCATTTTTATTTCTAGTCTGACGCGACACTTGAGTGCGTTTCGTAAAACTTATTACATTTTCAAAGACTTTAGTTTACACATACACAACTGAATAGAACTTACACATCTTCGATTTGTTTATATCTACATTTGAGTGAGGTGGATGGGGTGAGGTGGTATTAATAGGGTATTAAATTCATCAACACAAGCCAGAACATGAAACAATGGGTATTGAATAGAAGTGATTGTAGAAAGCCTATTGGTCCATATTTCTTGATGCTTCTATATTGGAGCGGAGTCTTGAGGTGGGTAGAATATAGTTGTGCATTAATTGGCTGTTGATTGCTGGTGTTGACTTCTTAATGTGTAGTGCCTCGCAAACGTCAAGCCGTCTGCTATCGCTGTATCTATCGATGATTTCTGTGTTGTTTACTAGGATTTCTCTGGCGATGGTTTGGTTGTGGGAAGAGATTATATGTTCCTTAATGGAGCCCTGTTGCTTATGCATCGTTAAACGCCTAGAAAGAGATGTTGTTGCCTTGCCTATATACTGTTTTTTTTTGGAGCTTACAGTCCCCAAGAGGGCATTTGAAGGCATAGACGACGTTGGTCTCTTTTAAAGCGTTTTGCTTTGTGTCTGGAGAGTTTCTCATGAGTAGGCTTGCTGTTTTTCTGGTTTTATAGTAAATCGTCAGTTGTATCCTCCTATTTTTGTCTGTAGGGATAACGTTTCTATTAACAATATCTTTCAGGACCCTTTCCTCCATTTTATGAGCTGTGGAAAAGAAGTTCCTGTAAAATAGTCAAATAGGGGGTCTAGGTGCTGTGTTAGTTGTCCCTTCAAAGGTTGCATGGCGTTTCACTTTCCTTCTTATGATGTCTTCGACGAAACCATTGGAGAAGCCGTTGTTGACTAGGACCTGCCTTACCCTACAGAGGTCTTCGTCGACTTGTTTCCATTCAAATGCCAACAGCGACTGCCCAGACAGGTACAAGAGGAGTGTTGTTAACGCATATGTCGACCGTGCTCTCAGCCACAGCTCAGAATGGAAGCAAGTCGACGAAGAACTCTGTAGGGTAAGGCAGGTCCTAGTCAACAACGGCTTCTCCAATGGTTTCGTCGAAGACATCATAAGAAGGAAAGTGAAACGCCATGCAACCTCTGAAGAGACAACTAACACAGCACCTATACCCCTATTAGACTATTTTACAGGAACTTCTTTTCCACAGCTCATAAAACGGAGAAAAGGGTCCTGAAAGATATTGTTAATAGAAACGTTGTCCCTACAGACAAAAAAAGGAGGATACAACTGACGATTTACTATAAAACCAGAAAAACGGCCAGCCTACTCATGAGAAACTCTCCAGACACAAAGCAAAACGCTTTAAAAGAGACCAACGTCGTCTATGCCTTCAAATGCCCTCTTGGGGACTGTAAGCTCCAAAAAAATAGTATATAGGCAAGACAACAACATCTCTTTCTAGGCGTTTAACGATGCATAAGCAACAGGGCTCCATTAAGGAACATATAATCTCTTCCCACAACCAAACCATCGCCAGAGAAATCCTAGTAAACAACACAGAAATCATCGATAGATACAGCGATAGCAGACGGCTTGACGTTTGCGAGGCACTACACATTAAGAAGTCAACACCAGCAATCAACAGCCAATTAATGCACAACTATATTATACCCACCTCAAGACTCCGCTCCAATATAGAAGCATCAAGAAATATGGACCAATAGGCTTTCTACAATCACTTCCATTCAATACCCATTGTTTCGTGTTCTGTCTTGTGTTGATGAATTTAATACCCTTTTAATACCACCTCTCCCCATCCACCTCACTCAAATGTAGATATAAACAAATCGGAGATGTGTAAGTTCTATTCAGTTGTGTATGTGTAAACTAAAGTCTTTGAAAATGTAATAAGTTTTACGAAACGCACTCAAGTGTCGCGTCAGACTAGAAATAAAAATGAATTTTGGAGAATTGATTTTTGAATTACCACCAGCAGTGAAAAGAAATGTACGAAAGATTGAGAAAATTCGTGTTAGAATTATTAATCTTACTTTTTCGGTCATATTTAATAATATATGTCTACAGGAAAGACTGCTACCAAAATATACTAATATATATCTATATATATATATATATATATATATATATATATATATATATATATATATATATATATATATATATATATATATATATATATATATATATATATATATATATGTGTGTGTGTGTGTGTGTGTGTGTGTGTGTGTGTGTGTGCCTTTTAGACCTATTGTCTTGTGTATGACCCTCTGTCCTGCGTGATAGTGAATCCTCATTTTATTAAGACTGAATTGAAATCCTCAGATTAGGGGAAAATTTTGATTAATTTTGTCAATAAAGATGTTAATAATAATAAGTGGCCATAAATCGCAAAGCTCTGTTCTGAACGCGCTGTACCTTTAGCATGTTTGAATTTTTGGCTCGGGTGAGTGGTGTGTGCGGGTATTGCAGGATCGGCCTGATCAACATCATGTAGAGGTGCAGTTTTACGTGTTGTGGAGCCTGACGGAAGCGGTACAGCTTGGCGAGCTGCTCTTTGACCATCGTTGACTTTTTTGCTGATGTGTTTATTGGAGTTTAGTAACCGAGAAATGTCATATCCTAGGAGCATGGTAGAATTCTGGACCCTCATCAACTCTGGGTCGTATTCCTGGAAAAATTCGGATTAAGAACCTGCCCGAAACGTTATGCTTGCTAGTGGCTTTACTAGAATATAAGAACTCTTGTAAATATTAATGCAGTTTTACATATTTCCTCTGATGTAATTCCTATTGATAATAAAATATATGTATATTCTGGTAATGTAGAAGACGCTGTGCATATATCCACGATATTAATTAAGCCTTGGATACGTTAAATATAGCCTAGGATTCCTTAGAATCCTAGGCTATGTTAGACAAGAACATCGATATGTTCTTGTCTTGTCCAGTAAGCACAAGACAAGAACATATCGATGCCAACACAGAAGACAATGTCCAACATAACAGGCCAATTACACTGGATTAATCTTTGTGTTTAGATAGGAGATGCCTCGTATGGGCCAATAAGCCTTCTGCAGCCCCTATGTTTATCCCTTATGTATCCCCCCATGTTTTCACCTTCATTGTATTATCACCTGACCTAATGCGGGTATAAAATCAACTAGTATTGTAAGATCTGTTCACTTGAGAATGAACCATGGAGGTTCGAAACGTCGTGCAAATTATACAAATTAGTGTAATACACTCTATAGTAAATCACTTCTTTTCTTCACCTTAAAAGTACGAAAATGAGTTTTGGAGAACTCCTATTTCAATTAAGCCCTGATGCTAAGAAAATAGTTAGAGGGATAGAAGCCCTAAACCAGAAAATAATAAATACAGAATATGCGGTCATATTCAATGAAACATATATATATATATATATATATATATATATATATATATATATATATATATATATATATATATATATATATATATATATATATATATATATATATATATATATATATATATATATATATATATATATATATATATTAAATATGACCGAAAAAGTAAGATTAATAATTCTAACACGAATTTTCTCTATCTTTCTTACATTTCTTTTCACTGTTGATGGTAATTCAAAGATCAATTCTTCAAAATTCATTTTTATTTCTAGTCTGACGCGACACTTGAGCGCGTTTCGTAAAACTTATTACATTTTCAAAGACTTTAGTTTACAAACACGCAACTGAAACTGAATAGAGCTTTACTCATCTTCGAGGTTTATATCTACATTTGGGTGAGGTGGATGAGGTATATATATATATATATATATATATATATATATATATATATATATGTATATATATATATATATATATATATATATATATATATATATAGATATGCGAACAAGCCTGAATGGTCCCCAGGACAATATGCAACTGAAAACTCACACCCCAGAAGTGACTCGAACCCGTACTCCCAGGAGCCACGAAACTGGTATGTACAAGACGCCTTAATCCACTTGACCATCACGACCGGACATAATGAGGTGATAGCCGAGGCTATTTGAACCACCCCACCGCCGGCACTCGGATAGTAATCTTGGGCATAGCATTTTACCAAATCACCTCATTCTTTGGGGCACACGTGAGGAACACAAATGCGAACAAGCCTGAATGGTCCCCAGGACAATATGCAACTGAAAACTCACACCCCAGAAGTGACTCGAACCCGTACTCCCAGGAGCCACGCAACTGGTATGTACAAGACGCCTTAATCCACTTGACCATCACGACCGGACATAATGAGGTGATAGCCGAGGCTATTTGAACCACCCCACCGCCGGCACTCGGATAGTAATCTTGGGCATAGCATTTTACCAAATCACCTCATTCTTTGGGGCACACGTGAGGAACACAAATGCGAACAAGCCTGAATGGTCCCCAGGACAACATGCAACTGAAAACTCACACCCCAGAAGTGACTCGAACCCGTACTCCCAGGAGCCACGCAACTGGTATGTACAAGACGCCTTAATCCACTTGACCATCACGACCGGACATAATGAGGTGATAGCCGAGGCTATTTGAACCACCCCACCGCCGGCACTCGGATAGTAATCTTGGGCATAGCATTTTACCAAATCACCTCATTCTTTGGGGCACACGTGAGGAACACAAATGCGAACAAGCCTGAATGGTCCCCAGGACAATATGCAACTGAAAACTCACACCCCAGAAGTGACTCGAACCCGTACTCCCAGGAGCCACGCAACTGGTATGTACAAGACGCCTTAATCCACTTGACCATCACGACCGGACATAATGAGGTGATAGCCGAGGCTATTTGAACCACCCCACCGCCGGCACTCGGATAGTAATCTTGGGCATAGCATTTTACCAAATCACCTCATTCTTTGGGGCACACGTGAGGAACACAAATGCGAACAAGCCTGAATGGTCCCCAGGACAATATGCAACTGAAAACTCACACCCCAGAAGTGACTCGACCCCAGGCATATTGTCCTGGGGACCATTCAGGCTTGTTCGCATTTGTGTTCCTCACGTGTGCCCCAAAGAATGAGGTGATTTGGTAAAATGCTATACCCAAGATTACTATCCGAGTGCCGGCGGTGGGGTGGTTCAAATAGCCTCGGCTATCACCTCATTATGTCCGGTCGTGATGGTCAAGTGGATTAAGGCGTCTTGTACATACCAGTTGCGTGGCTCCTGGGAGTACGGGTTCGAGTCACTTCTGGGGTGTGAGTTTTCAGTTATATATAGATATATATATTATATATATATTTATATATATTTATATATTTATATATATTTATATATATTATATATATATATCCAATTATATATTTGGTTTCCTAAGATGGATTTGATTGTTGATGTTTTCGTTTTCGTTGTTTTAGGTGGTTCCTGGTTTGGGTGATGTGAGATGCGTTTTACATAGCACAACATTTGGACCTATGTTGTATATATCCAATACGTGGTTATGCAATCAAAGTCCATAGTTTAAACATATTAATCTTACCGCTATTTGGAATATGTTAAAAAAAGGCGGGAAAGTCGGTATAATGTAAGACTGAGGTGAGTCTTGAAGTGTTTTAGTTAATCTGAACAAGTGGAAGTTGAGTGACGGCAAAATAAAAGTTTTTCAGTAAATTTAATTTATTTTTTAAGTTCTAATTGACGATAATCCTTCCCAAAAATTTTCATTGTATTTCCTTACTTAGTCTACACTTACTTATGCCAGGTTGATACCTGGGTTCTGGGGTTCTGGGAGTTCTTCTACTCCCCAAGCCCGGCCCGGGGCCAGACTTGACTTGTGAGAGTTTGGTCCACTAGGCTGTTGCTTGGAGCGGCCCGCAGGCCCACATACCCACCACAGCCCGGTTGGTCCGGCACTCCTTGAAGGAAATATTCTAGTTTTCTCAAGAAGATGTCCACTAGATGTTGCTAGTGGCTTTACTAGAATGTAAGAACTCTTGTAAATATTAATAACTACACTTAGCTTGCACAACCCAGTCTCTATAAGCTCCTCATTATTGGTTTAAGTGGGTTATTGTGATAAGGGATTGTGGAGGGAGGGTATAAGTGTTGGCGCCAAGGCAGCCGCAGCGCCAGTAGACTCCTGCACCCACAGAAAGCTTCAGCAATTCGCCACAGCCCACTTTCTCTTGGCCCAACATCATACCTGTCCTAAAACTGCACTACCTACCCGCACCACATCTGATCCAATCACTACTACACACCTGTTTTAGGCACCACAGCAATTATGTTCCTATCACAACATCATTGACTCTACCACATAACACACATGTATATCCGACAACACAGGTGCAACAGAAGCCACTGCTGGATGAGTCAGCAGCACCACCGCCATAGTACATAGGTGTTCACCGTAAGCTGTTTAACGTCATCTATACAGCATCAACTGTTTACCGCCATCACCATTACCAACTGACTGTTGGTGGTATTTCTCTCAATAAGAATATCTGAAAGGGATTTAGTCACATTAAGCAACTTTGTTATTGGTATTTTTGTGAGCAAAACAACACAGAACCATTGTTCCGTGTTGTTTCACTAGAGAAACTTGAAGTATTTTGAGAATCATTTTTCTTATTCCAAACAATATTACGAGAACATTTGTTATTAATGGCAATGTTTTTCATCTTGTACTTCCTCCAGTTAAGGTCTCTCTGGTCAGAGGTCTCGAGACAGTCCTCGTGGTATTAAGTGAAGGGTTTCTGTAGTCAGAGGTCTCGACATCCTGTTCTCTTGGTATCAAGGGGAGAGGTTTCTATGGTCAGTGGTGTCCATACCAGTCCTTGTGGAATCTGGTATTGAGACCTTCGCTGTGTCCATAGTGTAGGGTCTCTGTGGACAGAGCACTCGATATATCGTCTTCGTGGATTCAAGTGCACTAATAAATCATTAATCACGTTAATAAAACCTTTTTATCAACTGAACTTGTAATCTCTGATATCCTTAACTAGTCACCTCACTCAGCTGGGAAGGGAGTTTCTGTGTTCACCTTTGAAAAGAATTTGGGGAATTTAAATCGCTATTCAGAGGACAGACAATTATATAACCCTCGATTATAAGTTTGCTTGGCAACCATCTTTGGTTGTTAACATTCACTAGATATTGAACTCTAGTTCCTGGTAGCTGGCATATATGCCAGGGGACTAAGAAGCAAAGCCTTACATCAACAGTCCAAGTTGGTGTCAGTAGCTACTGAGACACTGAATAACTATCTAACGAATACCTATCCACCGACCAACAGGGTAGGTTCTTCATTAACAAATTCACTTAACCCTTACACTGCTCAGGGGTCATATGGACATTTACACCCTTGTGCGCAAGAAAAAAAAAATCAAAAAAAATTTTTCGTCTTGTAAACATGTTAATTTGAGTCTCCTGAGCACGGGAAAAATAATAAAAAAATTCTATTATACATAACAATGACACAATTGAGCCGAGAAGTTGGCCGATGACGTCACAGATTGTGAGCGCTCAAGGGTGCTGCGTCAGCCAGCTGTCACTCACGGCCGCTCGCGCAGCCCGAGTTGCCGCGAATTTATTTTCGCGGAATTATTTACAGTATTCTTGGGTCATTTTACTCCAATTTTTTTTGCTAGTATTGTTCCAATTATTAGCAATAGACGTTGTATTATAATAAAAATGGTATAAACTCACTAAGCGCTCACATATTAGTGTCACAAGTATTCCCACCAAAATGGTATAATTTACAGGAAATATTCAATGTATTTGGGTTTTTTTCAATATAAACACAAAAATAAACTTGATATGTACATTTATTTACCAAAAAATTACACATTTAGTACTCCAGGAGACTGTGATACTGTGCGAAACAGTCGATATGGCACAGAGGGACAGCACACGCTTCGCACCATGTCAACACCAATTTGCGTTTCTGTGGCCTCAATTTGGTACTGGAACACACAACACACCGACGCTGGCCTGCTGCACGAGCTCCAGTTGGTGGTAATTTCTTGATTTGATGTATCAGAAAGGCCTCCCTGTAAGCGAGCCTGGGTGCAGGAGCATGGTTCAGTATTGGGTCTCGAATGGGTCTTTGTATACCAGGTGTGTCCTTGCCAAATTTACCTAGCAACTGTTTCACAACTTGGAAACTGAACGAACGGAAATATGGTTTTCTACCTGTCTCACAAGAAACATATTGTAACTGTTCAGCATTGTTACATCAATAAGGTGAAAAATCATTTTCTTTGTCCACTTCACTGTTTTACATACACACTCTACAGCACCCACCATCATGTCACATTTATCAACTAAACGCATGTTGATGTTGTAGTCCATCACACAATCTGGCTTGTATATTATTTGCTTTGTTGTTCTGTTCACCTTGCCACTGTCTACCATTGTACCAGGGTGAATGGTGGTCAACATGTTCACTTCACGTCTGTCTTTCCACCGCACTGAAAGCATTGCACCACTTTTCCTTACCTCGCAGTCACCTACTTGCATAGCAGTATCAAACACAGGCATTTCCTTTCGTTTTGGCTTTACTGTTCCACACACTCCAGTCTTATTATCCAGCAAGAATTTCGTTAGCAAGGGACTGGTATAATAGTTATCTGTGTACAATATGTGGCCCTTGTTCAGATATGGTGCAAGCAGTGACTTCACCACACTACCTGAGAAGCCATGTTCGTCATTAGCAGGAATATCTATATTTGTGGCTGAATAAAGTATCATGTGTAACACCATTCCTGATTCACAGTCACAGAGCACAAAGAATTTCAGTCCAAATCGGTGACGTTTTGAGGGAATATACTGCTTGAAGGCAGCACGTCCTTTGAAAAGCACCAGGGATTCATCAATAACCAGCTTCTGAGCTGGTACGTAGTAATCTCGGAACTTTCCAATCAGGTCATTTAGCACGTGCCTGACCCTCCAAAGCCTATCATCCTGTGTCTCGTCAGCATTATTTGCAAAATGAATGCACCGTAGGATCAACAGAAATCTGTCTCGGGACATATATTTCCCGAACAATGGTGTTGGAACAGAGTTGTCTTTGCTCCAATAATCTGAAATTACGTGTTTCACACAATGTTTCATCAACATGCAAATTGCAAAAAACACATACATCTCATCAACAGTTGTCTCTTTCCAACGCTGTAGTCGCGAAAATTCTGAAACTTCCTCACCTTCGATGAGATCATCCGCAAGTCTGTTCGTTTCGTGAACAATGTGTTTCATTAGCGGCTCATCGAAATATGCAGTAAAGAAGTCCATTTCACACATTTCGTCACCAGTATCAGGGAAAAGATCAGTAATTCCCACATCTCTGTTATCAAAGTCGGGAATTTGTGGAACAAAATCTTCCCCATCACTCCACACACGCGAACCTGCTACCTTCCGAGAGCCATTAGCTGCACCACGGCGAGGAATCCGGGGACCAGGAGCTGAAGCACGCCTTGTAGCAGTAGGGGCAGGAACGGAAGATGAGGAAAAAGATGTGGAACATGAGGGAATTTGTTCCTCATTGTCGCCATATTGTCCCATGCGGCGGCGCTTGGCTGGGCGGGCAGCTGATGCGGCGAAACTTGTACTGGCACTGGGGGTAACACTATTCTCCAACTCTTCATCACTAAAGCCTGAGAAAGATTCACTTGTTTCAGACTCGTCAATCGTATCATAAACGTGCAGTGGTATAAATGAACGATGTGCTTGGGCACGGGGTGGTGTTGAGTAGCAGCCTCGAGAGGCATCCTCACCCTCGTGGCACCCACATGTTCCCCCTCACTATCCGTTGTTTCGATTTCTTCTCGCTGGGTATAATCTTCATCTATATCTGAGTCGTCAATATCAGACTCATCAACGTCCTTGAACAATTCATCTGCAATTTCGTCTTCGGTCAAGGACTGCGCGGCGCCGAGCGCTGGGCGAGGTCGCACGCTGGGTCGTGATGCGCTCGCCATGGTGTCTGGCCACTAACTAAGGCCTGTGAAACAAAGCAGGCCTGCTCTGGATTTTTTTTTCAAAATGGCGTCTGTTTACAATCGCCCCTGGCTACGGTATGGGTGACCCCTTTACACCGCGGGACGTTTGAATCGTGCCTGGCACGCTTTGGCGTATATATACGCCATGCGCACGGTGGGACATGTTACTCATGGCGTATATATACGCCATGCGCAGTTTAAGGGTTAATGTGTCCAGGTCAAGTTTATTCCTTGGCACATACAGATTATATGTAATGCATTTCTGTTTTAGGGGTCGATTACCCCGAGTGATATATACTCATCCCCAATGTGGAGTTCATCAATGCTCAGATTAGGGATATTGTTGCTCGTATGAGTAATATGTCCGCAATATCTTTCCCAAAGGGCAGGGAGAACATGTGATAACCACGGACCCTTGGGTTGAAGTCATCGTCTCCTGTAGCACGATTACGTCAGAAATCGTGCTACAAATGTCAGTTTGCAGTTCTTGGACGTACTCTATCATGTCAATAAGTCTATTGCGAACTCCTTTGCATTTCTATTGCCGTATAGCGACTTTTTCTTCATTTACCATAAAGGTACACATATATATAAGGGAACCCGCACTTTAAGGTTTCATCAGGTAAAGTAAGAGTAACAAGCGTCATCAGTAGACTCCACCCCATCACCCATCAGTACACAGAGCCGTAGCCAGTGAATGGCAGTGAAAATATTCTAGAAAAAGATGCATTGTAACTTTAAGGGAAGGTATAAGCTTTTAATAATGGGATTTAACAAATGTAACCTCTCTATGGGGGATAAGATAGTAACTAAGGACCCCGTTTCCTTGAGTTGCCACAACGGTCAAAATATTAGGTACTAAAACGTACAAACCCAAGCCACCCACCTAATCTAACCGACCTATGCATAGAAAATGTGGATGTTCGTGAGCCGTTACTTTTTGTAGTATCCTGTATTTTGTCCGTTGGGATCATTCCGTTCTAAATCCGATATATTACTGGAAGACGTTGGGATGGAGACAGGGAGAGGGGGTGTGCAAATTGAGTACACGCACATAGAGAGAGAGAAGCCTGCAAGCAGGCAATCCGCACAGTAAGAGATTGCACAGGAGAATGAACAGGGCATTCGATAGGTGCATTTATCAAGATACAGTACACGCATGCAAGAGAGTTCTATAAGGACCGAACCTGACGGCACTGGTTGGAAGACTCGTGGTGGTCTTGTAAAGGCGGAACGCCGGAATCTACGTATAAACTCTGGATTGGGGAAGAACAAAAGGTTCGCGAGTTGAAGAGCAAAGATGTATGATGCAGAGCGGCAAGCCGATGACGGGGTGAGAGTGAAGTCGACGAATATGCTGGGCAGTCCAGACATCACTTAGAATCACAGGTTTCGTAATGATAAGTAAAAATACTTTTTACATCAGAAAATGGCGGAGATAAAGAAAACGGCTAGAATAACATTTAAAGGGGAATATTCGATCAATAAACGAATGAATCTTCCAGAAACCCTGTGCGAGTTAGTGGCTGTGCAATAATGCAAGAACACCAATGTTAAGTTGTTACGGCCTCACTTACCCAGTAACCGGGTTCTTTACTTATCAAGCTGTATATGGGGCCTTAGTGCCTCTTCTTACTCGATCCCACCCCGAGTCATAAGTTATTAAGAACTGGCAGTAATAATTAGTCTAAGTGGAAAGGGGGGGAACAACACTAAACAGAACCATCATCAAGTGTACTTCTTAACACATATGTGTTAAGATATACACATATGTCATGTCATAACACTAAAAGTGTCATTTTCGCACAGGACACTAAACCTTCTGCAATCTTCTTTCCCGGCGAGTCCACTTCTCTCTTCTATCGTACACCACTCAAGGTTTTCTTCCCGAGTCTGTCTTTTATGGTCCTCACGCCGGCGAATTCACCTTTCTCAGGAAATCATGGGCCAGTCCTCTACAGTATAGTCACGGTGCCAAACCACCACTTTTACTCTCCAGCAACACACTGGCAGAGGTCTCAGGCAACACACTGGCAGAGGTCTAAGGCAACACACTGGCAGAGGTCTCAGGCAACACACTGGCAGAGGTCTAAGGCAACACACTGGCAGAGGTCTCAGGCAACACACTGGCAGAGGTCTAAGGCAACACACTGGCAGAGGTCTCAGGCAACACACTGGCAGAGGTCTAAGGCAACACACTGGCAGAGGTCTCTAGCAACACGCTGGCAGGGATCTCCTGCAACACACTGGCAGAGGTCTAAGGCAACACACTGGCAGAGGTCTCAGGCAACACACTGGCAGAGGTCTAAGGCAACACACTGGCAGAGGTCTCTAGCAACACACTAGCAGAGGTCTCTAGCAGCACACTGGCAGAGGTCTCTAGCAACACGCTGGCAGGGGTCTCCTGCAACACACTGGCAGGGGTCTCCAGAAAAACACTGGCAGGGGTATTCAGCATCCCACTGGCGGGGGTCTTCAGCAACACACTGGCAGGGGTCTCTAGCAACACACTGGCAGAGGTCTCAAGCAACACACTGGCAGAGGTCTCAAGCAACACACTGGCAGAGGTCTCAAGCAACACACTGGCAGAGGTCTCCAGAAAAACACTGGCCGGGGTATCCAGCATCCCACTGACAGGGGTCTTCAGCAACACACTGGCAGAGGTCTCAAGCAACACACTGGCAGGGGTCTCTAGCAACACACTGGCAGGTATTACGCTGTGTCGTAATAATATTATTATGTTTTGTTGGTCGTTAGATTGTCTGTTCTGGACAACCCACCAAACCAAAACCTCTGTAGAGTGCTTACACTTTAATCGGGAGATCACCCTGCACACTTCTTGCTTTTGGAGAGGGGTTCATCGTCACATATTTAGGGGATGCGGCTCCAAAACAAACCTCGTTGTCATGTGCTCACACCCACTTGAGCTGCCATGACTCCCCACTCTCTCCTCGCTATGGTGCTTTCTCTCTCTCTCTCTCTCTCTCTCTCTCTCTCTCTCTCTCTCTCTCTCTCTCTATCTCTCTCTCTCTCTCTCTCTCTCTCTCTCTCTCTCTCTCTCTCTCTCTCTCTATCTCTATCTCTCTCTCTCTCTCTCTCTCTCTCTCTCTCTCTCTCTCTCTCTCTCTCTCTCTCTCTCTCTCTCTATCTCTCTCTCTCTCTCTCTCTCTCTCTCTCTCTCTCTCTCTCTCTCTCTCTCTCTCTCTCTCTCTCTCTCTCTCTCTCTCTCTCTCTCTCTCTCTCTCTATCTCTCTCTCTCTCTCTCTCTCTCTCTCTCTCTCTCTCTCTCTCTCTCTCTCTCTCTCTCTCTATCTCTCTCTCTCTCTCTCTCTCTATCTCTCTCTCTCTATCTCTCTCTCTCTCTCTCTCTCTCTCTCTCTCTCTCTCTCTCTCTCTCTCTCTCTCTCTATCTCTCTCTCTCTCTCTCTCTCTCTCTCTCTCTCTCTCTCTCTCTCTCTCTATCTCTCTCTCTCTATCTCTCTCTCTCTCTCTCTCTCTCTCTCTCTCTCTCTCTCTCTCTCTCTCTCTCTCTCTCTCTCTCTCTCTCTCTCTCTCTCTCTCTCTCTCTCTCTCTCTCTCTCTCTCTCTCTCTCTCTCTCTCTCTCTCTCTCTCTCTCTCTCTCTCTCTCTCTCTCTCTCTCTCTCTCTCTCTCTCTCTCTCTCTCTCTGTTCTGCTTTCTGGGAAGCCTCACTAGGACAAGGATAAACACATGTTCATAACAAGCATTTAATAACAACACATAACAAATACATTAAAGCACTCACATATAATATGCAAGTATATAAACTTCAGTACCTTATGATATTACAACTTGGTTGCAAACCAATACCAGCAGGACTCTATCAGTTACTTATACTAAGTGGTAGCCCAACTCCTGGCTTGCCACTTATGCTACCAACCTCACCAAGTGAGTTAAACCTTGCAAAACAATTATGGCACCATCAACCTCACTTAGAGGGTTAAACCTTGTAAAACAAATATGGCATTATCAGCCCTAGAACATATCTCTCTGCAGGTAATCTAGCCTACAGTTGTAATTCAATAAACTTCAGTGTAAATATTCCTTGGCATAGAAATGATAATCACTCACCCAGCTTTCACTGCGTTTTGCACGCTCATGGCAATCAAGCACTACCAACTCCCTACAAGTAGTCAATAAGAACTTCCTTCCCACATCTTGGAGTTCACTACCCTGACATCTTCAGGTTCTTTCAGGTTTATCAACCAGAATCCTCGGTAGCTCTTCCAAGCTGCTGCGCCATAAAGTTTCCCCGAATCACAATGATGCTCCACCACTGGTATTACAGAAACATGTGAAACTTCACTTCATTGCTCCTCTTTTTACAGCTTGAGATACTGCTGCTCACTGTATGGCTGCTCCTCCACAGAGCTCAGTACCTTCCACAACCTTGGAGGTTCATCCACTACTCGTCCTCTGCTGGCTCGACGTTCACCCCAACTCCTTCCCAAGACAAACCACAGAATTTGGTTCGCTTGCGGCGCTCACTGACGGGGCGGCGACACTCAGGGCGCCTCAGGCTACCCACAGAACTGCCTTAACTGCTCCACAACACCGTCTGCAGTTCACGACTCGAGCTGCACGTCTGCAGACTTATTCCTCAGTCGAAACGTCTGCCCACTTCCTTCCTCTTGAAGGTATATCAAACAGGGGTTCTTCTTCACCAGGGGCTCAAACGGAGCACGCTTTCCCCTCAGTATCTCTTCAGCTCAAGTGAGCTCAAACTCTTCTGAAGTGAGCCTCAGTCCTCCAGCAAACTCTCCACATCCAATGTCAAGTCATTTATTTATATTTTTGTTCCCTACCCATACTCTTAAACTATTTATAAAATTTAATCACTTGTTTACTATGCATATCCACGTCCATATCTCTTTAACCTCCTACTTAGGTCAGGCCTGATAGCATAACACTCAAGGGGTAAACTCGTTTCTCAGCTACCTAGGATCATAACACAAGGGGTCTCCAGCAACACACTCGGAGAGGTCTCAGGCAACACTGGCAGGGGTCTCTAGCAACACATTGGCAGAGGTCCCAGACAATGCACTGGCAGGGATCTCCAGCAACACACTGCCCGGTCTTAGACAATGCATGGCATGGGTCTCTAACAACACACTGGCTGGGGTCTCCAGCAACACACTGACAGAGGTCTCCAGCAACACACTGGCAGGAGTCTCAAGCAACACACTGACAGAGGTCTCCAGCAACACACTGGCAGGGGTCTCCAACAACACACTGGCAGATGTCTCAGGCAACACACTAGCAGGGGTCCCCAACAACACACTGGCAGATGTCTCAGGCAACACACTAGCAGGGGTCTCCAACAACACACTGACAGAGGTCTCCTGCAACACACTGACAGAGGTCTCCAGCAACACACTGTCAGATGTCTCAGGCAACACACTGACAGGGTTCTCAGGCTACACACTGGCAGGGGTCTCCAGCAACACACTGGCAGGGGTCTCCAGCAACAAACTGGCAGAGGTCTCCAGCAACACACTGGCAGGGGTCTCCAGCAACACACTGGCAGAGGTCTCCTGCAACACACTGACAAGGGTCTCCAGCAACACACTGGTATGGGGTCTCCTGCAGCACACTAACAGAGGTCTCCAGCAACACACTGGCAGAGGTCTCCAGCAACACACTGGTATGGGGTCTCCAGCAACACACTGGCAGAGGTCTCCAGCAACACACTGACAGAGGTCTCCTGCAACACACTGACAGAGGTCTCCTGCAACACACTGACAAGGGTCTTAAGCAACACACTGGCAGATGTCTCAGGCAACACACTGGCAGGGCTCTCAGCCTACACATTGGCAGGGATCTATAGCAACACACTGACAGAGGTCTCCAGCAATACACTGTCAGAGGTCTTCAGCAACACGCTGGCAAAGGTTTCCAGCAACACACTGGCAGGGGTCTCCAGCAACACACTGGCAGGGAGTCTCCTGCAACACACTGGCAGAGGTCTTCAGCAACACGCTGGCAGAGGTTTTCATCAACACACTGGCAGATTTCTCCAGCAACACACTGGCATGGAGTCTCCTGCAACACACTGGCAGAGGTCTCCAACAACACACTGGCAGAGGTCTCAAGCAACACACTGGCAGGGGTCTCCAGCAACACACTGTCAGGGGGTCTCCAGCAACACACTGGCAGGGGTCTCCAGCAACACACTGGCAGGGGTCTCCAGCAACACACTGTCAGGGTGTCTCCAGCAACACACTGCTATGGGGTCTCCAGCAACACACTGGCAGAGGGGTCTCAAGCAACACACTGACAGAGGTCTCCAACAACACACTGACAGAGGTCTCCAGCAACACACTAGCAGACTTCAACACTGGCTTATAACAAACCTTAACAGACAGATAGTACTTCCATCTCTTAACTCAACTTGGCCATCCAGGAGTTCGTCGGTCCAATCACCAACACTTCGCTATGTATGACAGACAAATCACTGTTTACACCGACATCGTCCACTTATTCCAACTGGAACACGTCTCGAGTTCAGGACTGTCCTGAGTGAACTGATTCCTGTTGACCAGGATCCCACCTACATCTCTTCTGGGGTGTCAAAATGTGGTTGGTAAGACAGAAACTACACAGGGATCAAATAAGAGCAAAGCCTTCCACCGGGGAACAGAAAAAGGGGTCAGGTGTGCCCAACAGAAGGGGTTGACATCGTCACAAATACCCTCCTAAAAGAATTGGGGTCGGGTGCGCTGCACAGATGGCGTTGACGTCGTCACATATGTAATCTCACACACCCAATGTGTATATAAATCTTGTATATTTTGTATATAAATAAATAAACAAAAATAATCTTGTAAATAAATAAATAAAATTTTGTAAATAAAAATAAATATATTCTTGTATATAAATAAATAAATAAATATAATCTTGTATATAAATAAATAAACAAATTTAAAATTGTATATAAATAAATAAAACTGAAAACTCACACCCCAGAAGTGACTCGAACCCATACTGCCAGGAGCAACACAACTGGTGTGTACAGGACACCTTAATCCACTCGACCATCATGACCGGTCATAAGGAAGTGATAGCCGAAGCTATTTGAACCCCCCCCCCCCCGCCGGCACTCGGACGGTAATCTTGGGCATAGTATTTTATCAAATCACATCATTCTTTGGGGCACACATGAGGAACACAAATGCAAACAAGCCTGAATGGTCCCAGGATAATATGCAACTGA
The DNA here is from genome assembly GCF_040958095.1 of Procambarus clarkii. Lineage (NCBI taxonomy): Eukaryota > Metazoa > Arthropoda > Malacostraca > Decapoda > Cambaridae > Procambarus > Procambarus clarkii. Next base: position 48,822,719 of record NC_091160.1, on the reverse strand, counting down.
AAACTCACACCCCAGAAGTGACTTGAACCCATACTGCCAGGAGCAACGCAACTGGTGTGTACAGGACACCGTAATCCACTCGACCATCATGACCACCTTTCACCTCCTTATGACAGGTCGTGATTGTCGAGTGGATTAAGGTGTCCTGTACACACCAGTTGCATTGCTCCTGGCAGTATGGGTTCGAGTCACTTCTGGGGTGTGAGTTTTCAGTTGCATATAGTCCTGGGGACCATTCAGGCTTGTTCGCATAAATGAATACATATAATCTTGTATAAATACAGAAATAAATACAATCTTGTATATAAATACATAAACAAATATAATCTTGTATATAAATAAATAAGCATAGTCCTATAAATAAATAAATAAATAAATATAATCTTGTATATATATATATAAGTTAATAAATAATGGGATAATTGTTCGACAAAAAAGGTAAAGAGATATAACTTCAGTCCAAATTAAAAGAGAATCGATGCTTGGACATTCATTGAAAGGGTTTCTTGATGTTATGAAGACATAACCACTGAAGTTACCACGATGAGTGTCAAGCATCGATTGTCTTGGAGACAAATCAACTCTTGAATTAAAAGCTAAAATTAAGAATTATTTTGCATAAAAAAACGCGATGATTTACACTGAATAATAGACATTCTCGGAACGGATTAAAAAAAAGGAGAGAAAAACTGTGAAGAAAAAGAAACACCGGCGAAACTTAGAGGTAATTAAGATTGGGGTCATCAGAGATTGAAGACGGACCTACATGCAGCGAGATCTCAGGTGGAGACTGAGGTCTTCTTTCCCTTAAGGGAGGAAGATGAGAAGGCATTTGGCTTATTGGTCTTGGTGCTGAAGAACGGTAGTGGCAATGTAGTGATGTCAGCATGAAATCTAGGTAGGTGATGAATGTCAGGCGCTACAAGGGCAGGGTGGACATTAACTGTGACCGTGAGGAAGGACGACAGTGGAGACAGGGCTCAGAGGAACCCCACATTGGTAATGATTGTGCTGTGAGATGAAGGACGGGACCATGCAGAGAGGATGGACAAGGAGTGACTCCCTCCATGTCTCCACAGTGGTTCCAGTTCCTGTTCCCGTAGTCACGCCTGGTGACGTAGAAGTAGCCATTATTATAGAAATGGCAGAAGAGGACTGTGGGGGTTAGTAAGGGCAGGTACCAAGTCAGGGACTAACACATTAGAAGCCGTGGAGCCAGCAGAGAGCTCTACCCTGGGTAAGGTTGAAAAACTTGTCAATAAAATAAAATGTCCATTAATTTGTCTGATTGAGGTTGGAGGTCAGACGCTTGGGACTAATCTCATTAAACTTTTTATAGTGTTAAACGATTGGTATCAGGCCTTATGATCCCCCTTGAAGTAGTCATCCCCTATGCACCACATACACCAGCCAGGCACCACTTACGCCAGCCAAGCTGGCCAACATAAGAACGGCATTCAGAAACTTGTGTAAGGAATCATTCAGAACTTTGTATACCACATATGTTAGGCCAATCCTGGAGTATGCAGCCCCAGCATGGAGTCCATATCTAGTCAAGGATAAGACCAAATTGGAAAAGGTTCAAAGGTTTGCCACCAGACTAGTACCCGAGCTGAGAGGTATGAGCTACGAGGATAGACTACGGGAATTAAACCTCACTTCGCTGGAAGACAGAAGAGTTAGGGGGGCAATGATCACCACATTCAAGATTCTCAAGGGAATTGATAAGGTAGATAAAGACAGTCTATTTAACACAAGGGGCACACGCACTAGGGGACACAGGTGGAAATTGAGTGCCCAAATGAGCCACAGAGATATTAGAAAGAACTTTTTTAGTGTCAGAGTGGTTGACAAATGGAATGCATTACGAAGTGATGTGGTAGAGGCTGACTCCATTCACAGTTTCAAGTGTAGATATGATAGAGCCCAATAGGCTCAGGAACCTGTACACCTGTTCATTGACGGTTGAGAGGCGGGACTAAAGAGCCAGAGCTCCACCCTCGCAAGCACAATTAGGTAAGTACAATTAGGTGAGTACACGAAGTCGGTGGACGTGAAATGTTCTGCAATGAACCCGTAGAGTAGCATTTGTGTATTACTTTATTCACTCTCGTATTCTTGAAGATATCCTCACAGTATACCCAAAATTTGCCAGTGCAGGCTATTAAACACATGGCTCTGTATGACTAACCATCCTGCGAGATGGAGACTTGTATTACCACTGCTACCTTATTCAATCTTGTGTTGTTGATATCCTCAAAATGCATCCGGAGTCTGCCAGTGCAGACCGCTTATCACATGCCTCTGTATGACTAACCATCCTGTGTGATGGGGATTTCTTAGCATCACCTAGTTAGCTTTTTTGACACACTGTACTCCACTTCATATAGTCTAGGGTAGCTGCACTAATGCAGATGTACCTAATATGTTAATAAAAAAAAAATTCAGACAGTGGCATGTAAAACGCACGTTCAGATGAAAGATTTACATACTGGGTGCAACCTTTTGGTTACAGTGATGGAGATAGTGTGAAGTAAAAATAATGAATTTTTGGGATATGACTACAAAGGTGTGTATGGGAGATATGGGGAGGGTGTTAATAGGAGGAAGTGGGATGGTGTATGTAGGGCGGGAGGAGATGGGGGGATATGTGTGGGTGGAGATATGAAGCGTGTGTGTAGGAGGGAAGATTAGGAGGGGTGTTGGGGGTTGGGGAGGGTTCGTGTGTTTTGTTGACATGGGGAGGGTGTGAGTTATTAATGTTAGTTGTAACAATGTTAATTTTAGCAATGTTAATTTTAGTAATGTTAATTTTAGTAATGTTAATTTTAGTTATGTTAGTTGTAGCAATGTTAATTTCAAGAGAACACACAACATGTTCATCATTACAAAACTCTCCCAGCCATTATCTCTTCCAATAACCACATTATCACAACGACGGCTGGCAAATTTCCCGCCAGTTAATCAATACCAGGAGTAGTGTCATTCACCCACACCAAGCTTCAATCAGCCACCACAACCCGCTTGCTCCAGGCACGATATCTGTTCCAATGTGCGCGTCTGGCCATGATACCCCAGAAGGAATGCTTGCAAACACCACACGTTCATTACAATAAGTTACAGGAGTTTTTAAAAATGTTTTTATTTGCGAATAAACTAGTTGAATTGTTTAGAAAGACTGCCTTCTAAGGCTGTGTGGAATGTCAGAAGATTGGAAGAATCTGTAGCCAGTCCGTCCTAGCGAGTGTTCCCAAAGTCAATAACAATAAACTCAAGTAAAAAATTGCCTAAACCTAACCTAACCGAGGACCCACGAATACGGGGATGGGACATCACTTCAATTTTTCGAGTCGCTATGATTTTTTGTACATCAGTTTTGGGCCTTTGGGGATTTATATGTCAAAATGCGATGTATTTTAGAGATTCGAGAGGGCGGATTGTCCTGACTAATGATTCGTATTTAAATGTTCAAAATCATATCCGCAATGCTAGAATGTTGCCAACGTATATATTTTAAGTGACTGAAAGTATTTAACAAGTTATTTATATCAGGAGAACTGATATTGCTGAGTATTTGAGGTACTGTATTTTTTGATGAGGAAAATAACAACTTAGAAACGTGATAAATCGCCATTTCTCTGATAGTTTCCATTAATGTTTAGCAAATTTTTCATATAATGAACATTGTTCCAGGCACTACAAAGTTGAAGTATGTTTTTTCTCATTATCTTTAAATATTTAAAATTTGATTTATTTTCATAGATTTATAATAACAAGTAGAAGCATGTGGGGAAGATTTTTAAGACGCAAATGACACCTGTGGATATTGAGAAAGCCTGTTGCACAAGGCAGAGGCTGGAGCTGATGTGTTAGGCATGCAAGGTGTGGTTGACATGCTTCTAAATACTGTGAAGGGGCTTTCTAGGAAGTAAAGCGTTTATGTGCAAGAGTTAAAAATATACAGATTAATGTTATGTGAACCAAGGAGTGCACAAGGGTCATGTGTACAAGGGCAGTATATACAAGGGTCGTGTATACAAGGGTCGTGTACACATGGGTCGTGTATACAAGGGCTGTGTATACAAGGGTTGTGTATACAAGGGTCGTGTACACATGGGTCGTGTATACAAGGGTCGTGTACACATGGGTCGTGTATACAAGGGTCGTGTATACAAGGGTCGTGTATACAAGGGTCGTGTATACAAGGGCTGTGTACTCAAGGGTCGTGTATACAAGGGTTGTATATACAAGGGTCGTGTATACAAGGGCAGTATATACAAGGGTCGTGTATACAAGGGTCGTGTATACAAGGGCTGTGTACTCAAGGGTCGTGTATACAAGGGTTGTATATACAAGGGTCGTGTATACAAGGGCAGTATATACAAGGGTCGTGTATACAAGGGCAGTATATACAAGGGTCGTGTATACAAGGGTCGTGTATACAAGGGCTGTGTACTCAAGGGTCGTGTATACAAGGGTTGTATACAGGTTCCATTCGTTGTTCATTGTTTACACAACTGTGGCCACGAGGGACGTCCGGGCCACAGTGTGTAAACTTTTATTTTATTTCCAGAATCTGGTTTTTGTGAGCACTTTCCATAACAAAATGTGAACCTTAATATACACACTAGTATATGTTGTCCAAAGGCCTCTCGTGTGCAACATATGCTGCCTTATAGGACGACCAGTGAACAACACGATTGTATACAAAACAATAAATAATCACCTAACATAATTTTTCCTTGTATTTGCTTAGTCTTAATGGGTTCTTCAGCCGTGTAGCAACTGCGTCTCTTTGATATGATGATGATAAAGATTAAGCCACCTAAAAGGTGGCACGGGCATGAATAGCCCGTAAGTGGCGGCCCTTTTGAGCCATTACCAGTATCAAGAGCTGATACTGGAGATCTATGGAGGTGCGACTGCACCCTGCGTGACGGGAAATGTCTCCCGTGTCTCTTTGATAAGAGTTGTGGTATATATATATGTTCGTTCCAAGGTACCAGGAGCTGCAATAGACTCGCGTCCCGATAGTAAGGTTCATCCAGATATCATATCCCGCTTGCTCCAGACACTACGGCACACCTGCACCGACCAAAGAATACACCTGTACGATCAACGACAACACAGATTCAGCAGGAGACAGCTTTTTGAGCAGTCAGTAGCATCAGCAAAGCGCCCAGCTGATTACCGTGAGCTGTACCATCAGCTGTCCACTGTCAGCTATTTACCGTCAGCTGTCCACCGTCAGCTGTTTATCGTCATCTGTACAGTTTCTTCAACATGACCATGCGGCTGCTGCTGGTGTTCCTGTCGGTAGGAATATTCACTTATATATAAAAATCCACGTATATATTAAAGAATAGCCCTTTATATGTGGAATATAAAATTATTTAATCGTAATTTACATTTTTTTAGTGGTATTTTGGGGGCTAAGACTTTGTTTACATCTGTATAGGTGAACGCTTAAATCTATCACTCGGTATGTCTGTCTTGTATATTAGAATGTCTACTTAACGTGTCCATACAAAAACAGTTTATCTTCATCAAAGTACGCAGCAAATATTTTAATATGTAATAGCTCGGGCAAAACACAATTGGGTTTAAAAAAGCTGTTTGTCTAAAAGAAATTTTAACGTTTAGGTGCAATAAGTCGAAGAATTGAACAAAATTATTTGTTAATGTTGTGTTTAAGGAGGCCATAATGGTGGATATTAAAAAGTTGTTCAATGTCAATCAAACTTTTTTGACTAGTTGTATATGGAAGGGTTGCAACTATTCCATTTTTCAGTATCGCAGCCTAAATAGAAAGGTTTAGTTTAGCTCATTTATTATGCACCCCTTACCCATCTTGTGGGCGGTAGTGGAAAGGGTTACAGAGACACATAATAGGCTTAGGGACTGAACCCCACAATTCATTTAGCTAAGCAAGTTACAATCTTGATGAGCTAGTTACAAAATTCAATATAAGTCGTCACATCAACAATGGGTTCAAAATCGACCTCAAGTACAGGTTCTAAATTAAGCAACTGACATATGTGGAGATCTAGTGTCACAATTTATATGTTTGTCCTGCACACCGCCCCCCATCCAGTGGGCAGCGGTGGATAGGTTACAATCCCTCAGTTACTACCTACAGTTAGCAAACTGGGGATATTTGGCTAAAATTTTTGGTAGCAGATCATTTTGAATGAAATATTTACACATCGCTGGAACATTGGTTATAGAATTGTCTCTAAATTCACGTATCTTCTCGCACTCCATCACATAGTGACGGAGGGTGTGCGAATAATTTTGTTGACACAGTTTACATTTGGGCAGGTCTACATCAGCAGATAATGAGAATTCCCAGAGATACTTGTAACCGAGTCTAATCCTAGCAGTAGTAGCATCTAGAAGTCTGCTGATTTTATTGGATGATCCATAGATGTGTGGTTCCTCTTGCATGATAGTATGATGATAGATGGAATTACTGGTGTCAATTTCACTTTGCCTCAGATCTACAAGATCTTGTTGAAGTTCTCGGTGTAATGCTGCTCTCAGATTGCACATTGACAATCCAAGGTTACACTCAACGGCTCCTTTAAAGGCAGATTCTTTGGCTAACTTATCAGCTCTATCATGCATTCGGAGGCCAACATGAGATGGAGACCACATGAAATAGACTGTCACCATCCTTAATAATATTGTTGTATTTGTGTCTAGCTTCGGACACGAGCATGTTACAGTTATGTCTTAAAGAGTTGAGAGCATTTAAGAATGATACGGGAGGAAGAAATGTAGATAAGATGATGATATATATATATATATATATATATATATAAAAAAAAAGTTTGTGAGGGTACCACCTCTGGTGCCAATGTGGGGACCCATAGCCTCGGAGAAGAAAATAAAAAGTATTCAGAGGAGACCTTGTGGTTTCTCACTGAACACTAATATTATCTTCTCCTACCACCCCCATTCTTTTGTATGTACACATATATATTTACTTTATTTGAACTTTGTTACAAAAAAGGAGTTGATATATAGATATATATATATATATATATATATATATATATATATATATATATATATATATATATATATATATATATATACATATATATATAATATATATAAGATGATAAGGGAGAAATAGAAAGGGAGAATTTTTTTCAACGACTTTTACACATTTTCAAACATTTACTACAACCACAAGTTTCTAATGAAATCATTTCTATGACACTCTTCTATCACATTAGCATATAATATAGTTTTTTTCTAACGGGATTTTCCAAAATATGTTTAGCTTTACTAATACAAATAGTCAAAAGTTCCCCCCACAAAATTATTCAAATATATCACGCTTATTTCTATTTATAAAATCAATAAATGAACTTAGGAAAAAATACGTCATACCCATGGTAGAGACATAAATTCTACATATAAGGTGTAAGTTTCATGTAAATTTAATAAAAAATTTAAAGAGTAGAAGTTACGTTTATGTTACTTAGAAGAAAGTAATGAAGAAAGGAAGTCTAAGGTGCTGCCATCTGTGGCTGAGGTTGACATCAACCAATTTCCTCCGAAATTGGCACCGTTACATATAGCAGTCAGGTGTATAAGTTTCATGCAAATCGCCAGATAAACAAATAAGAAAAAAAAATTAACTAAATTTTCTTTTGGATAAAACTAATTATTATTTTTTATATTATATGCTACTGTAATTTCATGATTTCAGTTGACACTTGTGTTTGATGTTAATTTTTTACCATTTTCGAAAATCGTTGACATGTAATTAAATATTTTATTTTCCCTTCCTATTTATGCTACAATGCTGCTACTTGGACCAGTTGAAGTCAATTTCATATACAACTAGTCAAAATAGTTTGATTGAAATCGAACCAGTTTTCAATTATTGCATATTTAGCATTATGCCCCCTAAACGTTTTTGCGATGTTTCTCTCAATAACAAATTCAGGAAACTATTCCCTTGATTACCAAAAACAATGTCAATAGAAAAAACTTTAAAATCAATGTTTCTTGTTATTTTTCTGAAGAAAATTGATTAGATATAATATCTTGAGAGAGGGAGTTGTAGAGAAACCGAGTGTAGGGTGTCAGGAAGACAGATGTACTCACCTTGTTGTACTCACCTAGTTGTGCTCGCGGGGAACGAGCTTCGGCTCTCTGGTCCCACCTCTCAACAGTCAATCAACAGGTGTGTACAGGTTACTCAGCCTATTGGGCTTTATCATATCTACTCTTGAAACTGTGTATCGAGTCTGCCTCCACTACATCACTGCCTTATGCATTCCATTTATTAACTACTCTGATCCTAAACAAATTCTTTCTAATGTCTTTATGGCTCATTTCGGCACTCAATTTCCACCTGTGTTCCCTAGTGCGTGTGCTCCCTTGTAATAAATAAACTGTCTCTGTCTACCCTATCAATTCCTTTGAGAATCTTGTATAACCCTAACTCCCCTGTCTTCAGGCGACGTGAGGTTTAATTCCCGTAGCCTCTCCTCATAGCTCATGCCCCTCAGTTAGGGCACTAGTCTGGTGGCAAACCACTGAACCTTCTCCAATTTAGTTTTATGCTTGACGAAATATGAACTTCCTTCTGAAGCTGTACACTCCAGGATTGGTCTGACATACATGGTTTACAAGGTTGTGAATGCTTCCTTACACAAGTTTCTAAAGGCCGTTCTTATGTTGGCCAACATGGCACTTGGCGCTGATGTTATCCTCTTGATAACGGCTTCTGGGTACAGATCTGGCGTGATACCAACCCCCAGGTCTTTCACTCTCTCCGATTATTGAAGAATTTCAAAGATTTTCACACAGAGGAGTCGCGGAATGTGGGGTATGAGGGAGTAAGCTGTAGAGAAGCTGAATGTTGGGTATGAAGGAGTAAGCTATAGAGAAGCTGAATGTGGGGTATGAGGGAGTAAGCTGTAGAGAAGCTTAATGTTGGGTATGAAGGAGTAAGCTATAGAGAAGCTGAATGCGGGGTATGAGGAAGTAAGCTGTAAAGAAGATGAATCTGAGGTATGATGGAGTAAGCTATAGAGAAGCTGCTTGTAGGGTATGACGGAGTAAGTTATAGAGAAGCTGTGAGTGGGATATGAGTGAGTAAGCTGTGGAGAAGCTGTTTGTAGGGTATGAAGGAGTAAGTTATAGAGAAGCTGTGAGTGGGGTATGCGGGAGTAAGCTGTAGAGAACCTGTGTGTGGGGTATGAGGGCGTAAGCTAAAGAGAAGCAGTGTTGGGTATGAGTGGGAGTAAGCTGTAGAAACGCTGAATGTGAGGTATGAGCGAGTAAGCTGAGGAGAAGTTGAATGTGGGGTATGAGGGGAGTAGGCTTTAGAGAAGTTGTGTGTGTGGTGAATGAAGGAGTTAGCTGTAGAGAAGCTGAATATGTGGTATGAAGGAGTAAGCTGTAGAGAAGCTTTGTGTTGGGTATGAGGGTGCAAGCTATGTGAGAGTTTGGATAGTGGAATAAGTAAAATAGTTGAAGAATTGAGCTCGGAAAATTTCTAAGAATTTTCTTTGATTCTTTAACTTTTATTCCTGCCGTGATATTCAATTAGGTCGCCTGAGGAAGGACTTGCTTAGCTAACACACCAGTGTAGTAAGCAGCTCATTCCTCACTCTGGGTCCGTTTATTAACAATTGACTAGGCGCGAGCAAACGCAGAGACCTCCAAAAGTTGAAATCCCCTCCACTCTGTCGTCGACCTTCGCAAATCGCCGAAGCGAATCTTACGAGTAGGTCCTGGCTTTCACAACCATAATTTATATCTGTGTGGTGCCGTATATATAGTCCAAAACCCATGAATCAGTCTCAATTTTAATAGTCGAGTGCGACAGTACACTTAAGGAACCATATAAATGTGTGGGGTGTAACGAAAAGACAGTGGTCAACATAACAACTTAGTTTATTCAATAAAGTACTAACTACTACAACAAAACAAAAGAAATATCAATGACGTTACTCGAAATCCTTCCTGTGACACTATCAAAGACAGCTAGGAACCAGCCCCTCTGACTGCATAATGAACTAACTCGAACATACGGTGTGAACACAGAGGAATCAATCAAGAAACAAACTAACAGATCAATAATCACAATTACAACATATGACACAGTAGGTTCTGAGACACGTCTCCAGTAACCTCCTAACTGTTTTACGCCTCTGTGCAGTCTACACCTGCAATAGCGGTTGCAATGCAATCAAATCAGTAGCCTGTCAATGACATCAATGACTAATGGGTTCACTGGCAACTCCAGCAACCCTTCCACAATTAATCTTTACGTTAACACTTCGTCTCACGGACGATCAACAATCAAAAACAATTTGATTTACGTTAATAACCAGATAACATTTACGTTGATTTAATAACTCTTACAAGTGTCACTACTAATGCGGAAATTACACAACACTCTACCCGTCGAGCATTTAGTGAGTAAATCCCATTAATCCCTGTACTTCCAGACAGCTGATTAATCTCTTTACAAGTTACGTTAATTTACGTTATCGGTTACAATCACTCAACGATGGTAAACTCTGATTTACAATGTCCAACGTGCTAAGAGAACGGTAATCACTCGTGATTACCTTTAGAGTAATTAATTACTATCCTCAAGATTAATAATTAAACAATTAAATACGCAACCTTTCACACTGGCTCAGCAATTTACATTAAGGTATGAATTCCATCTGAGCCTTCCATACTCAGACCAATTCAGGTGGCTAATAACAGTAATTAGGCACCACGTTTACGTTATTCTAAAATGACGTTACTCCTCCCACGAGTCAATCAAGTGCCGGTACTTCCGGGCAGATAAATAACGACGTTACGTTAATGGAACAATGGAGCCTTCGTGTGAGTCGATCAACAAGGATCGAAGTTAATTACTTTGACTTCCTGAAACACGTCAATTACCCGGCCCACTGACCGTTAATTACGACAGACAATACTCTAATTCTTATCTGGCTGATGGCTAGGCTCCTTGAGACTACCGTAGCTGCTTGCAGGAAAGTAAATTAACCCAAACGTATTCTACGTTACTCAAATTGACAAAGAACAAATTCTCTTAAAGCAATGGGCGTTCCCTTGGTTACGTTATATTAATTGCCTCACAATCACCTCACTGAATACTGGACTTCGATGTCCTACCAGATAAACAGGAGAATATAAAACCCAAGTACTTGTCTACAGCCGAGTTCATCCACGACAATGATATATCAATCTAACAAATCACAGTGATTTACGTTACAATCCGGTTGCATTGACAATACTCCAGAACCTAGTAAAATAACATACAGGACATGAACCCTCTAGAACACTGCCCCACAATGACTTTACTGAACTGCAATCACACCCCAGTGATTGACCAACACTTGCAACACTCACCATCAATAACAACCCCTTTGCAATAACACACACGGCAAGTACTCTAATTTCCAAGTATTAGAATACTACACACACTTACTGTTGCAAATGACCCCAGTGCTCTAATTACCACTTAGAACATAGGTCCACACATTTGCAATCACCACAGTAAATAACACAATAACACTGGGCACCGTGACACTACGATCATATATATATATATATATATATATATATATATATATATATATATATATATATATATATATATATATATATATATAATTACAGCTGTCACATGTAGCCTACAGCTATCAAATGTTAATGGGAACAATAAGAAGATCTCGCACTCCTTATATCACATGGGTGAGTGATTTATTGATCCACTCGCCAAAATTCTATCAAAATTACGTTAACACTGCAGCCACAATATATATTTATAAATCACACTTGTCACGGCCCTGAGAACAAAACAAGAAATTAACACCACAATCTGGTATCACTCCACAATAATCATTGCCATGATTTCCTGACGTCACACACTGACACTAACCTGAGCGCTCAGTACTGGAATTCCATACCTGCAAGATTATACATGAAATAATATCACTCCGTCCCACGGACGATCAAAAATGATTGAATTACCACAATTATACCAGAATGGAATATAAAATATTACATGGACATCCTCTTAGTCCTTGGCTAATACTATGTTACCGTGTGTACCCACACACACACACACACTGTACGTCTGTGTACACAAGACGTATGTCCCTCTGGACTGACAAGATGTCGACAAGGGTGATTATCTCCTCGTCCACATTTCACTTCACCTCTACAGGTGCTTAGTGACAATGCGACGGAACACCTGACCTTGAATTCAGGCTTAGAGACTGACTAATCACCAGAAATACACACATAAGTACTTACTCATTTATACCCCATCGACTGCTACAGAGCACTAGCAGGAATTAGAACGTCTATAATCACTGGTATGAGGATCCAAGAGTCTGTTACTGCTCGTATGCAAATTACCCACGACCCAGATTTTCTCACTCGTTCCCTATCTTTCTACCCCTCGACGAGGACTCCAGCTGGATTCTGACTGCAGCTGGCGGTCTTGGTGGAGGCGGCGGTGGAGAAGCTGAAGAGACAGTCACCACGACGTCGTCTTGCCCAATTTCGCCGAATGGGCAAGAGAGACGTCAGGCTATGGTGGTGACTGGAGCAGAATGATGCTTGTGGGAGAATCACCGGTGATCCCCGAGTCCTCCTCAAAAGAACCAATGAGAGGGAGGGACACACCGGCCTACCCCTCTCAACCAATCAGCGGTGGTGTAGCAGGGCCCCTAGGGCACGCCAAAATGGCCGACTCACTAGACGTTTGCTAAGATGGCGACCGTTGCCATGGCGACGATGCTGGAGCTTGTGGGAGGCCCACGCTCGCCACAGGCTGTCCCAGGAATCCCGCGCAAATCTAGAGTTCTTGCTCCAAGCCATACAATAAATGATCCTATCGGCATATCTCTGTAACCAGACGTGCTACCCCGGCCAGGGAAACATTTCTGGAATGCTGTTGACTAGGACTCTCACATGATCCCTAACACAAGATGTTTCGGTTACTGGTTACCAAATGTAAGTACGCGCACTTAGCAAGTGCACTTAGCAAGTGTACTGGCTGGTACAGGCAGAAGAGAACCATTGTAAGTGAGCTGGTGAGCCATTCCCTCACAAGCTGAAGCTGTTTGTGTGGTGAATGAAGGAGTAAGCTGTAGAGAAGCCGAATGTGAAGAATGAGGGAGAAAGGTGTAGCGATGCTGAATATGGGGTTTGAGGGAGTAAGCTGTAGAGAAACTGAATGGGGTATTAGAGAGTAAGTTGTAGAGAAGCTAAATGTGGGGTATGAGGTAGTAAGGTGTAGTGGAGCTGAATGTGGGTTATGAGGGAGTAGGCTGAGGAGAATCTGAATATGGGGTATGAATGAGTAAGGTGTAGAGAAGCTGAATGTAGGGTATGAGGGAGAAAGGTGTAGAGAAGCTGAACATAGATTATAAGGGAGTAAGCTGTAGAAAAGCTGAATGTGGGGTATTAGGGAATACGCTGTTAAGAAGCTGAATGTAAGGTATAAAGGAGTAAGCTGTAGAGAAACTGTGTAGGGTATGAGGGAGTAATCTGTTATACATACAGCTATTATACAATTGTTAATATTTGAACAATTGATTAAATGTTTGTTGTCCAGTTTTGTGAGAGTATTGTATTATTATTATTATCATTATTATTATTATTATTATTATTTGCAGTAGTAGAGAAAGTAGAAGTAAGGGACAATATTATTATAAGTAAAGAAGTAGTAGTAATAATAATAAAAGTAGCATGAGTGTTATAGTACTTGTAATAATGACAATAGATAGATTAACAAATCCACAGAAGCCGAAATGAGAGGTCAAACCTATGCACTGGGTGTTCCTAGGCGCTCCAGTCGACTGTGCCACGACATGTTTCGTCGTGGCACAGTCGTGAGAGAAATGAAAAGTTGTGGTGCAGTTGACTAGAGCTCGCATCTGGTGATACCCAACACATATGTTCGAACCTTCATCACGGCTCCTTTGGATTTGTTAATTGATATATCACGATAATGTGATATAATTGTGAATAGTTAGGTTGATAGCAACAATAAAAACTGTTATTAAATTTATTCTGAAAGACAGCGAGAGAGAGAGAGAGAGAGAGAGAGAGAGACAGAGAGAGAGAGAGAGAGAGAGAGAGAGAGAGAGAGAGAGAGAGAGAGAGAGAGAGAGAGAGAGAGAGAGAGAGAGAGAGAGAGAGAGAGAGAGGGAGAGAGAGAGAGAGAGAGAGAGAGAGAGAGAGAGAGAGAGAGAGAGGGAGAGAGAGAGAGAGAGAGAGAGAGAGAGAGAGAGAGAGAGAGAGAGAGAGAGAGAGAGAGAGAGAGAGAGAGAGAGAGAGAGAGAGAGAGAGACAGAGACAGAGAGAGACAGAGACAGACAGACAGACAGACAGACAGACAGACAGACAGATAGACAGACAGACAGACAGGCAGACAGACAGACAGACAGACAGAGACAGAGACAGAGACAGAGACAGACCATATAGAGAGACTGAGAAAGTGAAAGATGGACGCACACACATATATGGTGTCTGGGTTGACCAGGGGACTTCCGGGTCTCCCTTCCAGTATAATAAACAATTTAATTCTTGCCATTTTTTTAATGTAAAACATTGCGAATGGCAGTAGTTCTCTGGTATATTCTGCTGGGTCAACGCTGACTAATAAAATACTGACGACTATAACAGCACTGACAACTATAACAATATTGGCAGTTATAATAACACTGACAGCTATAACAACTCTGACAGCTATAACAACACTGACAACTATAACAACACTGACAACTATAACAACACTGACAACTATAACAACACTGACAATTATAACAACACTGACAGCTATAACAACACTGACAGCTATAACAACTCTGACAGCTATAACAACACTGACAACTATAACAACACTGACAACTATAACAACACTGACAACTATAACAACACTGACAATTATAACAACACTGACAGCTATAACAACACTGACAGCTATAACAACTCTGACAGCTATAACAACACTGACAACTATAACAACACTGACAACTATAACAACACTGACAATTATAACAACACTGACAGCTATAACAACACTGACAACTATAACAACACTGACAATTATAACAACACTGACAGCTATAACAACTCTGACAGCTATAACAACACTGACAACTATAACAACACTGACAATTATAACAACTCTGACAGCTATAACAACACTGACAACTATAACAACACTGACAACTATAACAACACTGACAACTATAACAACACTGACAGCTATAACAACACTGACAACTATAACAACACTGACAACTATAACAACACTGACAACTATAACAACACTGACAATTATAATAACACTGACAACTATAACAACTCTGACAGCTATAACAACACTGACAACTATAACAACACTGACAGCTATAACAACACTGACAACTATAACAACTCTGACAGCTATAACAACACTGACAACTATAACAATAACTAACTGCAAATGCTTGTAAAAAATGTTTGTGATTTTTACCATTTTATATTTCCAGTTCAAGGTAATGTTTGATATATTTTAACATGTTTTATCAGTGGTAGTTTCAGCAGAAACATTAACATGGCGGGTGTCTGTTGCAGGTGGCGTGGGTGACGGCGCTGCTCTGTGTCTCCCAGGTCCTCGCCCTGAGTGACTGTGAACCAGACTGTGCCGGCAAGAATCCTCGGGATAAGGTTGCAGATCCTTCCGACTGTACTCGGTATTACCTCTGTATAGCCGATGGTGAAGCATCCGACGTGTCTCTGCCTTGTCCGGATGGTACATCTTTCGATAGTACTGCTCAAGATTGTACTGGTACCGTACCATGTAAAAATACCTGCATACTTCCTGAGTGCAAATTAGAGTGTAGCAGCGACCCGGGCACTCGTCCTGACCCAAAGAATTGCAGCAGCTATTATTTTTGCACTGGTGGCAACGTCTATGGGCCCTTGCCATGTCCCGATAACTCCCCTTATTTTAACGGCGATTCCGGGGCCTGCGAGGTGAGCCCATCCGTGTGCTGTAGGGACCCGTGTGCTGCTTACTGCATGGATAGTCAAGTGGAGACCCAAGACCCTTATGACTGTCACATGTACTACCTCTGCCCCGCTAGTGGACCAGCCGATCCCTCTTATCATTTTACCTGCCCTTCAGGGCAATATTTTGACGTTGCGGAGGGTAAGTGTATAGATGGCGCAGATTGTAGCGCACCGTGTGCTTCCTCGTTTCCTGGGGATGATACAACAACCCCCGAGGGAGGCAGTTCCACTCCAACATCAGTCTCGAACACTCCAACATCAGTCTCGAACACCCCAACATCAGTTTCGAACACCCCAACATCAATCTGGAACACCCCAACATCAGTCTCGAACACCCCAACATCAGTCTCGAACACCCCAACAACAGGACCGAGCATTACAACAGCACCCACTCCTAACTGCCTGGATTCGATGATTTGTACAAACGTGGGCTACTTCCCCAAGTGTACGACGTGTGAGCAAGAGTACTTCATCTGTCAGTTCGTCGGTTATCCAGCCGACATTGGTACCTGTCTAGGCGACAAGGTCTTCAACACGAACCCCGCCTACGCTTATTGTATCTCTCCCTCCGTCTGTCCTTTCCAACCATAGTTTAGAATCCACCACCCACTGTTCTTTGTTTTTGAACCGCTGCTCAGAGCATATTTCCTACTATTCAGAGAGCACCTACCACTGTTCTACACCAACCACCCACTGATCTTTACCCACCACCAACTGTCTTAATTAAGCCCATCACCCAGCCCCCCCCCCTGTCTTATGCCTATCTCCCATCGCTTCCAGCTCACTATCCACTGTTCTGAGCCCACCACTCTATGCTTTAGGCCCACCGCCCAGTGTTTTGAGTCCATCACTCTATGCTCCTCCCCCCCCTCCACCCACTGTTCTGAACCCTTGAACCACATCTCTAAAACCACCACCCTCTTTGTTCTTACCCGTCTGGGACTACCTTGTACCTGGGTGTTACGAGCCTCACTTATATCGGCTCGTGGATAGCTTAATGTCCCTTAAGATGCTAAAGCAGAGGTCAATAGATTAATTATTAAAAGTTGTTCAATGTCAACCAATATTTTTTGACTAGTTGTATATGAAAAGGGCTACAAGTGTTCCAAGCTTTAGTACTGCAGCCTAAATAGAAAGGTAGATTTATTTATTATTTTTTTCAACGAATATTACACATTTTCAAATGTTTAAATACAACCACACGTTTCAGATATATTCATTCTATGACACTTTTCTGACACATTAGCATATAATAAAGGATCTGAGGTCGGAAATTTTCCAAAACATGTTTAGTTTTCCCAATACAAATAGTCAAACTTCCCCCAAAAAAATATGCAAATGTAACATGTGTATTGCTATTATAAACTGAATAAATGAACTTAGGAAGAAACGCTGGCCCTGTATTTTAGAGACATAAACTTTACATATAAGGTGCAAGTTTCATGTCAATTGAATAAAAAATGAAAGTGTTATAGGAACATTTATGTTACCTGAAATAACTAAGCAAAAATTAAAGTCAAAGGTGCTACCATCTGTGGCTGAGATTGACATCAACCAATTTCCTCCAAAATTGGCACCCTTACAGATAGGCTTACGTACAGTCGGGTGTATAAGTTTCATGTTTATCGTCCGATAAACAAATACGAAAAATAAAATTGAAAAAAATAACTTATTTTTTTTAATAAAAATAATTATAATTTTTTTTAATATATGCTATTGTGATAGCTGAGAGTCATAGACATGATATCAGTTGACACTTGTGTTTGATATTCGTTTTTGACTATTTTGGAAAATGGAGTTTTACTACTTCAATTTTTGTTCGCCCTTCCTATTTATGCTACGTTGCTGAGACCTAGACCAGGTGAAACCCTTTTTTTTATACGACACGTCAAAAAAGTTTGAATGAAATCGAACCATTTTCATTTTTGAATCTATTGGCCCCTTAGATGCCCTGAGAATCGCTTGTGTAGAAGGATAATGATTGGAGGAGAATGAGACACTAATTCAAATACACATCAGTATATTATAGGCATGATATACACATACACTCATACTTACAATTAAGGTTAAAGTAAATGTATCCGGTCCAGTATTCAGGACCAGATTAACCAGATTACCCCCAAGTAAATTAAGTAAAATGGCTAACTAACTCTCCACTAGGAACTCCCACCACATGAAACACATAAGAAAGAAACCGTTGCATCAACTTAACCGTAATTGACAATTAAATCGTCAAAACCCCCCTTTCACCCGAGGCCGGCTTCGTTCATGACCCAGCAGAAGGAAGAGTAATAATCATTAATTGTTTATATTATTATTATAATATAAATACATCTCCCCGTTTGACAAGGGGAGGTCGTCGATAAGACCTGTCGGTGACATGCGTACCACCACTATCTGAGAACCACAAGACCTGAGTACCACCACAAGACCTGAGTACCACCTTGAGGTGGTACTCAGGTACTACCTCAGGTAGAGGTATTACTGAGTACCACCTTCCTGCGTACCACCACAAGATCTGAGTATCACCACTGTCTGGTGGTACTCAAGGTTGGTACCACCGATAGCCACATTCGGTCACTCCATGTCCCGAGAAGCCTAGATCTCAACCAGCTCACTCCTTACTTAACACGCACGCACATACGAACATATATTCATGCAATATAACAATGCATTTCATTTACATACAAGAATACATCACCCACACTATAATCACTCAACACACATCAAAGATATCAACAAATGGATGAATCCTAAGCAGGTTTATTATATCTAATACTTATAATAGAGTGATTACTCATATATTTTTTCAATAAAATACTTAAAGTAAGTTACGACTTACTTACTCAGCTAACATAACTAGGTCATAAAACTGGGCAACCAGATACTTTACCTGGTTCTTTACTGAACATCCAGGAATTTCAATCTTTCTCCTAGAATAACCAAACGCACCCATTTATACGATATTGATGCTGAATGAATAAAAAATGTATTACAAACCAGATTAATCATAAAAATATACAAGTAGACATATTTTATACATTGATAACTTAAAGTAAACAATGTATAAATTGAAGCAAATAATGTATAAACTGAAGCAAGTAATATATAAATTGATGTAAATGTATAAATTAAAGCAAATGTATAAATTGAAATTACTGCAGTGATTGCTTTTCCTAAGACTCAATTTCAAGGTAAGAGATATCATGCTTTCTTGACCTATATATAGAACCTGTATGTGGAAAAGGCATAAGAGCACATACATGTGAGACAGGCATAAGGGCGCATGTACGGGCAGCAGAGACGAAGAGCAAGCATGAAGGCACCGGCATTTGAGAGAGGCATAAGGACATAAGCATGTTATACAGTCATAAGGTCACAGGCATGTGGAATAGGCTTGAGGTCACAGTGCAACACTCCAGTGAAGTATTTTTTTTATTTTAACAAGGAGAAATAGTCAGGAATGGAGGAAGAGTTAGTAAATGTATTCCTGTAAGAGGAAAGTTGGTAGGTGTGGAAGTGAAACAGAGAACTATTTGTATGGTTTTGATAAGTAACAAAAAATTATCTAAGTATAGTTAAGTCAGCGTGTAATTGAAGTATGTAGTTGTACAAAGCAAAACCGCATTGTCAGCATACCACATTGTGGGCAGCAAACTACTGTCTGACATAGAAAGAGACAGAAACAAAGACAGTGTTGCAGTGCCTTCTCTGCACCACACCTCTTCCTGAGGTCAAGAGCCATTCTTTCCCATTTTTATACATGTAAGACAGCTCAATAATTATTTTGTTTCAAGATAGAAACCGTCAGGATAATTTTTTATTTTTTAGATTTTTTTTTAATTTTGACGGGTGAGCCCAGCCAGCCATTTACAAACATGCCAACAGGTAGTGTCGCGTCATGGCGAGATTTTGATGTCTGATGAGAAGAGATGGTCCATTATGCGCAGTCTCCTTGATTACTTTTCTTGGACCACCTCTGTGTGCAATAACCATAATGTAATATGACCAGTTTCTCACAATGGTTATCAACAATAGTAAGAGCTTAGAGCAACACGTAATCAAGACGAATTTTCCTAGATTATTGGTCGTGTCTAACTCAACTTGCTAGGCAAGGAATTACAGCATCACCTCCATAAAATTTATATGGTGGGTGGGCTAATAATGATATGGTTCTTTTTTTAATGCGGATGACAGATTTATATTTAAGGGAGAAGGGATCAGTAATACAAGCATGTGTAAATTAAAGTAACTAGTTTATTACCCTTAATCCTACGTACTTGGCTTGGGAATTGTCTTTACGATGCGACACATGCAAAGGTATAAAGCGGTACTCGTCCTGCATACAATATCAGGTTCGTAATGTGCCTTAATCTTTCCACTGCAGTATATGACACGCTTCACTACACAGCTACCTGTCACTTCCGAATTCGAGGAGCTCACTTCCGCATTTCACAGGCGCTCAATAGGATGCTCGGAACATTAATTTGCATGCACAGCAGATGTATTGTATACATCGTCTAACGTGTATTGAAAAATAATCACACACACATGCTCGATTCTTCAACCAACAATCATGAGAACCTTTACTCAAGTGGGTTTTCACCAATCTGAGCCAAGAGTCC